>NC_133666.1:288300153-288465153 GCF_037893015.1 Macrotis lagotis
AGATGCCATGATGGTATAACTAGAGAATTCCAAAAAATCATCTTAAAAAACTACTAGAAATAAGTAGCAACTTTAGCAAAGTTACAGGATATAACATAAATGCTCATAAATCTTCAACAGTTCTATATTTGAATAGCAAGATGCAGCAGAAAGAGCTAGAAAGAGAAATCCCATTCAAAGTAACTTCAGACAATATAAAATACCTGGGAGTCTACCTTCTAAGGCAGACTTAGAAACTTTTTGAAAGCAATTACAAAACACTTATCACACAAATAAAATCATATTTAAATAACTGGGCAAATATCACCTGCTCATGGATAGGTTTAGCTAACATAATAAAAATGACAATTCTACCAATATTAAACTACTTGGTTAGTGTCCTACCTATCAAAATTCCAAAAAAATACTTTAATGAGTTAGAAAAATTGTAAATAAATTCATATGGAGTATTAAAAAGTTGAGAATTTCTAGAGATTTAATGAAAAAAAAGTGAAAAAGGTCCCTTAGCCCTACCAAATCTAAAATTATATTATATAGCATGAATCATCAAAACTGTTTGCTATTGGGTAAGAAATAGAGTGGTGGGTGAGTGGAATAAGACTAGGTGAAATAGCAGGTAATGATTATAGTAATCTGCTATTTTATAAACCAAAAGAGGCCAGCTATTTGGATAAAAATTCTCTCTTTGATAAAACCTATTGGAAAAATTGGAACTTAGAATGGCAGAAACTTGGATTAGATCAACACTTCACACCCTATACCAAGATAAGATCAATATGGATACAGGATTTAGACATAAAAAAACAATATTATAAGTAAACTAGGAGATCAAGGAATAGTTTACCTGTCAGATCTATGGTAAGGGAAACAACACATGACCAAGGAAGATATGGAGAACATCATTAAAAAACAAAGTAAACAATTTTGATTACATTAAATTAAAAAGCTTTTGCACAGACAAAAAGACTGTAACCAAGATCAAAAGAAATGTAGTAAATTGGTTAATAAATTTTACAACTATTATTTCTGGCAAAGGATTTATTTCTAAGATATACAGAGAACTGAGGCAAATTTTCAACAAAACAAGCCATTCCCCAATTGACAAATAGTCAAAGGATATGCAAAGGCAATTTACAGCTGAGGAAATCAAAGTGATCCATAGAACTATAAAAAATTGCTCTAAATCACTGCTTATTAGGGAAATGCAAATTAAAGAATCTCTGAGCTACAACCTCACACTTCTCAGACTGACCAATATGGCCAGAAAAGACAATGATCAATTTTGGAAGGGATGTGGGAAATCTGGGACACTAATACATTATTGGTGGAGTTGTGAACTCATCCAACCTTTTTTGGAGAGCAATTTAGAATTATTTCCAAAAGGCAACAAAAATGTGAATACCCTTTGATCTGGCAATAACACTACTGGGTCTATACCCTGAAGAGATCATGAAAAAGGGTAAAAACATCACTTGTACAAAAATATTCACAAACAGCCATGTTTGTGGTGGCAAAGAATTGGAAATTAAGTGAATGTCCTTCAATTGGGGAATAGCTTAAGAAATTATGGTATATGTATGTAATGGAACACTATGGTTCTATTAGAAACCAGTAGGGATGGGAATTCAGGGAAGCCTGGAAGCATTTGCATGACCTGATGCTGAGTGAGATGAGCAGAACCAGAAGAACATTGTATACCCTAACAGCAACATGGGGATGATGATTATCCTTGATGGACTGGCTCATTCCATCAGTGCAACAATCAGGGACAATTTGGGGCTATCTGTGATGGAGAATACTATCCATATACAGAAAAAGAATTGTGGAGTTTGAACAAAGACCAAAGACTATTACTTTTAATTAAAAAAAGACTATTATGTTATTATGTAATTTTGCTCTTTCTTATATTTTTATTTTTCTTCCTTAAGGATATGATTTCTATCTCACCACATTCAACTTGTATCAATATATACCATGGAAACAATGTAAAGACTAACAGATGATTTTTTGTGGGGGGTGGGGGAGGGAAGCAAAATTAGGTGAAAAATTATAAAATTCAAAAGAAAAAAAACTTTCTAAAAAGAAAAAAAGAAGGAATGTAGTAAGAAACATTTTATTTCTATATTTACAATTAGTTTACATAATATTATAATTGTGTACAGTTTTAATGTTTGTTAGAATCTCTGGAAGAATTGTTCATTCAGTACTTGCTCAATTTTTTTTCCTGATATTTCTCTATTTTTTGTTTTGTTGCTTTATCCTATGCTCTTTTAATTATTAAGCTATTTTATTTTGGTTATTAATAATTAACTTATTTAATTTGGCTAATTTCTTGGGTGAATTAGTTTCTAACAATTTTCTTTATTTCTCTATAATTTTTAAAGAAATCTATTTCATTCTTGATATTGATTTTTCCATTAAAATCTGAATAGCAAGATTTATATATTGTGTTAATTTTTCAAAAATTAGATTGCACATTTTTTCTTTCAATTTTGTTCATCTCCAATTTTCAGAATCCATTTTTGTAGTTAGTTGGGGATTTTTGATATGCTGTTTTTCTAGTTTCTTGGTTGCATAGTTTATTCAGTGATCTGCTCTTTCCCCCCTTTTTTAAATAAAGGGTGTTTAGTGATATAAATTTTTCCAAGGGACACTAATTATATCTTGAAAATTTTAGTATATTGATTTCTTATTTTCTTCAATGTAATGATCTCATGTTTCTGTGTTCTATGATGAAGGATTTTTGAAATTTAATTATTTAGTATCCATACACATTTGAAACATATTTTCAAGGAATATTTATTGATTTCATATTTATTATAGAATAATCAGCAATAGTTGCATTTAATATTTCTATTTTTCTGCATTTGTTCATGAAGTTTTTATGCCCTTCCACATGCTTAATTTGTTTGATGATTTGTCATTTATAGCTTAGGAAGATACAGACTTCTTTCTTTTCCCCATTCAGCAATTGCCAGAAACATTTCATATGTAACTTTTTAAAAGGTCCATTCAGATCCTGAAATTTCATATTTATCTTTTTTTGTTACAATTATCCAAGTCTTAATGGGGTACTCTAAAGTCTTCAATTATTGCATTTTGATATACCTTTCTATAATTTATGAAAATTTTCTTTTAGATACTTATTTGCTATATTACCTGATGCACATATATTTAAGTATTAGATTATTTCATTGTCTATGGTGCCTTTAAGTTTAATGTGATTTTATTTTCACTATGGTGAGTTTTACTATTGCTATGTCCAAAATCATGTTTACTAGCCCTGATTTTTTGAGTTCTCATGAGGTATATAGTACATTCCATTCTAGCATCTCATTTAAATTCTAATGGATCTTTCTGTTTTAGTGAATTACTTATAAATAGAATTGGATTGTTTTTGAATCCATTTCCCTATCTTGTTTTATTTTACAAGTGGGTTCACTTCATTCATGATCATGGTTACCTTTTTCCTCTCTTCTTATCCTCCTCTTTACAAAGACAATGATGAAAGAAAAGGAATGTGATCTATTTATACTTTTTTCCATTTTGATCCTCCTTTTACTATCTAACCTCTGAAGTTAAAGCTTAAATTCCCTTTATTCATTATCACCTCTCTTTAACCTTCCTTTCCTCTTTCTCCATCTATGCTTTTTTCTGAGTTGAAATAAATGTATTGTTATTACAAAGTCTTTGGGTTTTAAACTGTCTGATGCTGATAATAATTTCAATGATGCTTATTCCCTCAATTCCCTTCTCCATATTTATATACTTTCCCCCATATTTGCTGTAATTATTAGAAATATTATATTTGACTTCCTTCCCTTCCTTTTTCTTTCTTCTATTTATATATATGTATATATACATTATATATCTATATCTATATCTATCTATCTATCTATCTATCTATCTATCTATCTATCTATCTATATATATATATATAAACCTACTATATCATGACTTCCATGTCAGCATATCAAAGTTTCAATTCTGTCAATAAACATTTACTAAGTATTTACTATGTGCCAAGCACTATACTAAGCACTAGAAATAAGTAACTTAAAATTTCAAGGAACAGGGGGAAGCTGAAAAGGAAAAGAGGTAGGTACTCAGCATAGCAGCATGATAGCAAAATATAGAAGAAATGAAGAGAGAGCCAGCTTGAGTGCCCTTATTAAGTGATAGTCCTCCTTAATTAAGAGGACGAGCTCCAGGAACAGGGAGCATTGAATAAGCATGAATTTCAGGATTGAAAGAATCTTTCAGGGCAATGAAGTTCATGGGGCATGAAAGAGAAGTTCAAAGGAAAGCAGCTGGGTGGGAAAATCTAGTCTTTTCAACAGAATTGCTTAAAAGTTTCCTATTCCAGTAGTTTGATTTTCCCACCTCAACATGATTATACTAAATATTCCAGTGAATGTTATTTGTGGTTGGACCCTTCATATCTTTGCCTTTTGTAATCTTGTATTCCAAAGTATTTTCTCTTTTATGGTAGCTGCTGACAAGTCTTGTGTGACTTTGATTCTTTTTCATCTAAATATTTTTCTTGCTCTTTGAGATATTTTTTCTTTGACTTGGAAATTCTTAAATTTGACCAACATTTCTTAGAGTTTTCACATTTACTTTTAGGAGGTAGCTGGTAGATTATTCTATTTTCACCTTTCTATCTAGTTCTAATCAGTTTTCATTTGTGAATTTCTTGAAAACATTATCAAGACAACTTTTTACTACGTTTCAGAATCCAGCAATTTTTAAATGATCTCTCACTGTTTTGTTTATAAGTTATTTTTGATAGGTGCTTCACATTTTCTTTTATTTTTCCGACTTTTGATTTTATTATTTATTCTTATGACTTTACCTTTTCAGCTTCAGTTGATGATTTGTGATTTTGTTTAATGGCAATGCCCTTCTCAATCTTATGCTTTTGAGTATGCTGTTTGGTTTTGCATTTGATTTATTAGGCTTCTTCCAAAGATTTCTATCTCTACTGGTGGTTCTGGGATCCAAATGATGGCAGACTTCACTGTTTTTAGTGAAAGTTCCGTGATCTTCCAGTTTCTCTGCGAATTTCTTAGTCAGTTATGTGGTTATCTTTTTGCGTAGTGCTTGATTGGATGAAGAGTTTACTAATGATCATCTTTCAACATCATATCATTTTTAGATCATTTCTAGAGTATGGAGCAGCTCTAAGAAAGTTTTATAGATGACATATGTGTATATATGCACACACACATATTTTTTAAAAAAACATTCTCGATATATTTTGACCTACTCTCATTCAGTGAGGATTCACTTATAACAAGGAAGAATAATTAAGCATGAATAGCAACACTCCATAATCAATGTCTTCCCTGATGCTTCCCCACCATTTCTAAGGAAAGGATGGACAGATAATTCCTCACTTTTCTCTGGTACCAAATTTCTTTACTATAATTCTGTAAAAGTTTACTTTATCATTGCCTTCTTTTCAGCTACATTTTTCTATTTCTATGGAGTTCTATTAGTATTCCAAATATATTATTTTCCTGGTTCTGCTTATTTTATTTTTTATCATTTTGTAACAACCCTTTCATGTTTTTTTCTGAATTTATAATATACTAATATTTAATTGCATTTTTCTGTTTATTCATTCTCCAATTAGGCAGCTAGGTGATGCAGTGTGTAGAGCATGTCCCTGTAGTCAGAGAACTGGAGTTCCTATCTAGTTTCAGACACTTGGCACATACTAGCTGTGTGACTTTGGGCAAGTCACTTAATATTGATTGCTCCCATCCAGAGCCCTCTTCAGCTGTCCTGATTCATATCTAACCACTGGATGAGATGGCTCTAGAGGAGAAAGTGAGACTGGGAATTTAGCATAACACCCTCTTTCTCAAATCCAATTCATGAGTTTGTCAAGGCATCACTTCCCTGATGTCATGGTCTTCTTTTAGAATGAAGAACAAACATTCTCCAATTGATGGGCTTCCATTTTGTTTCCAGGTTTTGCTTGTTTGCTGGTTTCTGGGTTTTTTTTTCTATCACTAAAGTTACAACAGAGATAATAAAGGTTCACACGACTAAGGTAGTTGTTAGAAACTGAGCTAAAACCTGTGTTTCCCAAATTATAGCTTAAGCTCTAATTAAGAAAAATGTTATGGAAACCTCAAGATGTCACATATATTAGCAATACATCTAAAATTATTTTCAAGAGCATTGTAATAGTCAATTCTTTTAAAATTTCAATAATTACCTTTATTAGATGCTCTGGTCTATTATATGGCAAAGGTTCATGTGGGTCTTCTGGAGTTTTGATATCTATATCACCTGTAAACCACAAACCAACCTATAAAATAAACAAAAGAAATTAAATTATTTTTAAAATTATTTTTCATTTAGCAGAATTTTTTCTAAGTGAATCAATATCATTTATCTGTATTAGGAATCATTATGTGTAACTTAAATGATAGTTCTTTTTTGATATTTTTGTTTGAAGTAATGACACATAAAGTTTTGTACAATGAGAAGAGTCAGAAAACCTAGATTAAGCAAGGTGGCATAGTGAATAGAATGCTAAGCCTGAGTTCAAATTTGAACTGGGATACTTAGTAGTTGTTGAATCCAAGGCAAGTCATTTCATCTTTGCCTGCCTGCCTTTCATCATGTATAAAATGGGGCTACAAAAAGCAGCATTGTTGTTAGGATCAATTGAGATCATATTTGAAAAGAACAGGTTAAGTACTATATGTTATTTATTTTTATTACTATTATTCTGTTCATACCACTTAATACTTTAATGCCTTTGGGCAAGGTATTTAACTTCTCTGTGTTTCACTTTCAGTAACTGTTTAAAAAAGAAGGGAAGATGTTCTTAAGATCTCTTCCAACTCTTAATCTATTATCCTTTATAATTATGTTTGAATATATTTTGCTAAATGGTACTCCTATTATCACTGAATAATCTTATTTACTTTTTTGCTTTCTGAAATTAGTGGGCAACATTTCCTATCTTAATTTACTATTTATTCTTCTCTATATTTTTCTTAGCACTCTTTATTCTCTATCCACATGTTACTAATATTCTTAGACCATCAGTGACTTAGAATTTCTAAATTCATTGTCTTTTTTTTTTAAACCCTCATTACTGAGCCTGGTAGTATTTGGCATTGTTTATTGTTCAAAATTCTGGGACAGGACACTCTCTTGTATTTCTTCTTTCTTTTTTTTTTTTTGATACAAATTGTTAATGAAAATAAGCTTATTACATCAAGTAATAAATACATACAAAGATGCACATAACAGTTTTAGTCATTTATCCAGATTTTTTAAATCATTCTATGGCAAACTCAAGATCTGAAATCTACAGTTTGTCTGAAAAGTAACTGTGGGTTCTTCATTTTTTAGTAGGGTGATCAATCATCTGTATTTGTAACTCATGCATTTTAAATTGACTTCAAAGCAGGAACAATCATGCAAAACCTCACACACCAAAACCAAAACCAAAACAAACCCACATTCTTTATTTTTTAAAGCAGGGATCATCATGTAGCCCTAACTGGGAGATACCCAACTGTCAGGGTATGTCAACACAATTGGCATTGATTTGTGAAAAAAATCTTTAAAGAGTTATTGGAGATTCTGGAAAAGGTGCAAAGAATGATATTTAGGTGGGTGGTTTTAAGTGTATTCAAAGGAAGAAAATCCAAGATTGGGGTTAAGTTAGCAGGGCAGTAGAGTTGGCAGCAACAGAAGCAGAATTTTCTACATGCATGGTCTGAACTCAATATTTTAAAAAAAAGTGACCTAGGTTGCTAACTACATATAATGGAAATCTTAACTGCAAAATGACCTCCTATTCTTACAGACTGTGGTGGGGATGGGAAGAAGAGAAGGGGAAAGAACCCAAACTTTTGGACCATTCAACAGAAGAGATTGATATGAATGTTTTGAAAGTCACCAGAGGAATAAGGGTTAGTCTTTCTTCTTCACAAAGAAATGGAAAACTTTGGAAGTGAAGTGGGAGGCTAGGATCTTGCATTGCATTCAGTCTCTGCCAGGCATTCCCGGACTAATCCTCGAGCATGAATGATGCCTCGTTTTAGCCTCTCCATGGCACTTTTGCTCCCTGCATATGTGGGTCTGATCTCTTTCCCTAGCTCCTCGATGATAGCTACAAGTTCTGCATATTGGCTTTGTGGTACCTGGCTGCTCCCTGAACCCTGAGTATAGCCCAGAGATGGGGGTCCATAGTCATTGATCAGCTGCCTATACTGGGTAGATGCCTCCATGCTGGCGGGAGGAGAGTGGACACTCCCAGCCGGGGGCAGGGGGGCGCCCAAGGTGGGCTTGTAGGACGTGCCGGCGGCTCGGCGGCCCTGGCAAAGACAGCTGTCGCTCGGCGGGAACCCCGCGACACGGCCCAGCGGCCCCCAGTGGCCCGGCCGGCCCCGCCGCAAACTTTGGAGTGGCCGCGGCCGGCGTATTTCTTCTTTCTTAATTACTCCTTTTCTAAAACATTCATATACTCTTCTCTCTCCTCTGAGAAAGATTGGTGCTATCTGAGGTGAAGTTTTTGGTACATAAGACTCTTTCTGTAGCTGATCTCTCCCTTAGCAATCTCATTTATTCCCACTATTTCAGTCTTCACCTCCAAATACAAGGTGAATTCCAAGACTATATTTTAAGCCCTGATAACTTCTAGACTCCAGTTTTATATTTCTGTTGAATCTTGATTTTTTAATTTTCACGTTAGTAGTTATTTAAAAGTCAAGACAATTGAAATCAAATTCATCTCCCCCACCTCATTCCACCAATGACCAACTGCCCTTTCTGACTTCTTTATTTCTACTATTGACACCTCCCATTCTGCTGCTTTTTTCCCCAGTAACCCTGGGTCATCTTGGACTTTTCCTTCTTCAACCTAGTCAGTTAATCAAAATGTCTTCCCATTTTTGCTTTCAAAATGTCTACTACATTCATTTCTTTTTTTGTTCTATTTGCACTGGCACCATGCCATTTTATAACTTTATTCTTTATCATTGGGAGAGTACCTTAGATTGCAAACAAACTTATTTTCTTTCAAAATCTCTCTGAATAGCCGAACAAGAGTAATCTTTTAAAACATTTCTTTCAGAAATTTGAGTACAAAACTTTTTTCTTGAAATTTTCTAATTATCATGTATCATGGGCTTCTACTTATGGTGAGTTGTTTTTGTCTATTCACCCTACTATCCTTTAAAGTTCTAAATTTGGGGGATAAAATAATTTTTAAATACCCTCGTATCAAGGCTATTTATATACCATTATAATAGATTTTGTGTTTAATTTTTTATTTTTCTAATTACATGCTATGAAGGTTTTTCAACATTTATCCACTTGCATATTTTTAAGTTATACTTTTTTCTACTCCCTCCTTTACCACACATGGGCAAAAAGTCTGGTGAAAATTTACAATAGTCTTAATAAATATGTGTTGAAGGAACAAATAAAAGTTCAGTTTAAGACACAAACTTTAGAATAATTAAAGGAGGCTTCAGATATCATTTAGTTCAACCTCCTGATGATTTGAAGCTGCCTAAACTGAGTTTCACTGAGTGAATTGCCTTGACCAAGTTCTCACAGGTAGTTTGTGACAGTTATAATTTATTTCTTTTTGTTTTATTGGCAAGGTAATGGGGTTAAGTGACTTGCCCAAGGTCACACAGCTAGGTAATCATTAAGTGTCTGGGGTCAGATTTGAACTCAGGTCCTCTTGACTCCAGGGCTGGTGCTCTATCCACTGGGTCACCTAGCTTTCCCCAGAGTTATGATTTAAACCCAGACCTGTCTACTACCCTAGAGGTGTCAACCTCAAATAGAAATGGGACCTTTAAACTATACAAAGGATCCTTAGTTTTAAAGTCAATCATTATATTGTATAAAATATATTGTTTTTAATCAATTTTTAAAAATATTTTTCAATTATATTTTAATGTAGTTTGACCACATTAGAGAGAGCTGAGACATATGTCTGTACTAAACCATGTTGACAGATGCTGAATTTAGGCTGTTGATACTCAGATAGTTGGAAATGTAGGACAACCTCTGTGTAAAGGTATGAATAGAAAAATTTACTTGAAAGATCATTTGCATAGAGATGACTGAAACCTTGGTAGTAGAGGAGAGAGCAAGGAGAGGGCAGAGAGAGAGAGAGAGAGCGAACTAAGACTGGAACTTAGAGGCAACCAACAATTAAAGAGTAGAATAAGTATGAGAAGTGTTCATTATTATGTATCTTGCTGCTTTTACTTCCCTATCACCTAGCCACTTCTTAACCCTTGGCAACATAGCTTCCATTCTTTTAATTTTATTGTTCAAACTCTCTCCAAAGTGAAAGTTTAATGAAAATGAAATGATCATTCGCAGTTTATCTTCTTTGATCTCCTCTAGGTTATTGGACATGGAGGTTCATCCATTTCTTCTGGATCCCTTCTTTTCCCTTGCCTTTTGTGTAAACTTTCTGTGAACTAGACAATGAAGATGGAGGAAAGAGAAAGGATAATGATCTGAGGTGTTGTCAGGATCAAGAGAAATGTTAAAAGGAAGAGGCCTGAGCACTTTTAGACTAAGAAAAGGAAGGAATGAGAGAGAGACAGAGAGACAGAGATAGACATAGAATCAGAGAAAGACAGAGAGAAACAGGGATAGACAGAATCAACATAAGAGATAAAATGAGAGAGAGAAAGAAAAGGTTGAAGAAAGGAGAGGAGAGACAGGGCAGGATTATGATGTGTGCAGATGTGCAAAGGGGTACAGATCAAAGATACAGATTATGGAAAAAGTTAGTTTTAGCATGGAGAAGGGAAATCTCTTCCTCTGAGATTAGAGGGAAAGAGGAGAAAGAATCAGAGGAAGAGAGGAGAAGAATTGAGGAGAATGAGAGTGAGGTAGAAGAGCTAGTTGATGACTTGAGAAGAGTAGATTGTTTGTAGCTGATGTGAGGACTGTCAAGTTTTTCTGGGAAGATTTCCCTGGCTCTTATAGCTCCCCCAAAGATCTCTCACCTCTGAATTCCAATGTAACTTAGAATCAATAACACACATTACCTATTTAGTTTTATAATGCCATTTGAGGGCAGAATTTATATTTTAATCTGCTGCCTCATTATGCAGCACAAGTGAACCTTGATTCCAAATCAGGAGGGCATAAGCTCTGCCAAGTTCTAGAAATCAGAAAAGACTTAGCAGATGCATCTAACAATGAACTGGACTGTGCCTGGCTTGGTTCTAATTACCACTACCTGAGTTCAAAGGGCTCATCACAGGGTAATGATTCTTTTGCTCCTTGGAACTTAAAACTACTTGTAGGGCTTCAACTCATATTGGTAGAGGAGTTTCATATCAGTGAAGCTATTGATCTCTTACTACATTGATCTCATCACATAAAAGATATTCATTGAATATTTGTGGATGGATTCCTAGTTATTGATACCTTTCAGAATGTACAACTTCTACCAGTTTGCCCCCTCTTCAAGATCAAGAATACTTCTAGTCTGGTTCCATGCTCTCTCCTTTCTTATTAGACCAATCTGTCTCTGGCTTTTGATGTGAATTTTAGTGAGAATCAATTGAACCTAAGGGGGAACTGCATCAAAGGACTGGTTTTACCTGTCAATAAGTTATGGAGAATTGAGTAGAGAATAGTTATTTTTGGTTCTGGATATAAGGCAGAAAAGTAGCTTAGGTCTTAGATTGGGATGGGCTATACAACCTTACTCAAAAGAAACTGCAGCATCAAGAAACTTCTTTATGATTTTAGGATAAGAAGCCTGAAGAATTATTCACAGTGTGCCTTAGTGCCTTATAATAATAATAGCTAATAATGATATAATTCTTGTTTTGTGGTAGGCCCTGTGCTGGGTTTTACATTTATTATTTCATTTGATCCTCATCCAAACCCCAAGAGATATGTATTATTATTAGCCTCATTTTATGCATGAGGATTCTAAGGCAAACAGAGGTTAAGTGACTTGCCTAGGATTACTCATTTACTTGCTAGTATTTAAGTCCACTTTTGAATTCAGTTCTTCCTTCCACTACACTACCTAGCTACTGTAGACATGAGGGTCTATCAAACATACTTTTTTTTAAGGTTTTTTGCAAGGCAAAGGGGTTAAGTGGTTTGCCCAAGGCCACACAGCTAGGCAGTTACTAAGTGTCTGAGACCGGATTTGAACCCAGGTACTCCTGACTCTAGGGCCGGTGCTTTATCCACTGCGCCACCTAGCTTCCCATAAACATGCTTTCTAATCTACCAGTCATTTTCAAATTCTTTAATAATCTTGTATTTTTCTTATTTATGAAAAGTACAAATTAAATCTTTGAATATAAAACTTAAGGAAGCACATTAGAAAATAATTGATCCAAGTAGAAAACTCAATTAAATAACAAGTATTTCTAAAGTATATACTACCTGGACTATTTGTGCCTGACCTCTGGTAGAGCATTCCAAGCTCATTTTGGTCCCATTACCCACAGTCAGACACATCATGCCTTGTCTCTAACATAGTAATGTCATTTTGGTCTTCTTTGATAATGAAAGACAAGAACTAAGCAACCAACCAACTAACCACCTATTATGTGTCAGGCACTCCTTTTACTAAGTAATGGAGAAAAAGAAGAAATGGTTTTTGCTTATAAGTAGCTTAGATTTTATTGGTAGAAAGACATGCATTTATGTAAAATAAAATGTAAAATATTTATGAATATGTAAAAAAGTTTGTCACAGGCCATCATCTTCATAATACCTCTCCTAATCCCCTTTGCTGCTAGTGCAGCCTCCCCAAATGTTGATTAGCTTTTCTTTTTTTACATATTTGTAAAGAGGCTTAAGTTAGGGGAGCAGATACATTCCAGTCATGAGTAACTGAATTGTTCCCTGCCTGGAAGGGAATATAGTATAAAGAGCAAGGAAAAATAAATTGGAATTAGATTGTGAAGAGCTTTAGAATTTGAAAGGAGACATAATATGGATCCACTAGAGTTTATTGAGGAGGGCAGTGTCCTATAATCAGCCAGCTCTGTGTTTTAAAAATGCTATTTGGAGGATTAGAGGAGGGAGAGCCTTTTGTCCAGGACACCAATTAGGAGGTTCCTGGTTCCTGGTTATTCATGCCTTTCAGAATGTACAACTTCTATCAATTTGCCCCAAGAGCAAGAGTACATCAATTCTGCATTCATACTCTTGTCTTTCCCATTCTAAAGTATAGGGGAGGTCTAAGAGACAGAGCATGAGGAGAGGGGGGTGGGGGACAAGGTAGAAGGGCCAGGAGATAAAGCCTTGAAAAATAAGCAATGTTAGTTAGAAACAAAATGAGTGTCAATTGTAGTTGCATAAAAATCAGCATTTGCAGAACTAAGTAGGTAAGGTTCAAATTGATAAGGGAGGCTAAGTCAACCACATCCTGTTTTACTTGATTATTACATGATTACTTTTTTAAATATGGAAATATCTTGAGCTCTGTCTCTAAAATATGACCATACTATCTTAAAGTCCTACTTTTTCATATAGAACAAATGCAAACCTTGTATCCTGGAACTTCTGACTCATTAACCCTATAATTATGCTGACTGACAAATATGAGTCAGTAATTTTACAACAAAAAATTTTCTGGGAGTAAAACCATGACTTGTGATAAAGGATAGCACATGAGAGTTGAAGCATAGCTCCAAGCAAATTTGAAGGAACATTTTCTTGTTATATTTCTTAATTGTTGAGCCCACATATACAAGTGCCTTCATCTGATTTCAAAAGTTCTACATGTTATTATACCTTGTAGTCAGAATCTCTAATTTGCTGCTGTGGTAAATCTACAGTAATACAACAACAAGTAATAAGATAAAGAAAACCCAACAGTCAAGCAATCGGTACATCTGGGCAAGGTCCTGATTAAAGATGGCAATATGTATCTGATGAAATGCTTTATTCATCTATCTATACTTATGTAATTATCTATTTATTTATTTATATAATTTATTTATTTCATAGTTTCTATATTAGGATTTTCATACATTATGCCTGGTGGCATGCCACATTTTCCCTAAGTCTATTTATTTGAATTAGAATTTAAACAAACTACAAATTGCCTGAGCTCTGCAAAATCCAGTAAAGGATCCTCATATCATCTTCAGCAGTCAATGGTCTGAATTAAACAAAGATTTCTGTGTACTTAGGGACTGTAGGAGATGTGAAAATCTCTAGGAATCAAAAGAGATTATTTAGGTAATTTAGTTCAACCTTTTGTTCAATGCAGAAGTCACTTTTTATTCTCATGAGCTCAGGGCAGGACTAGATCTCAGGAACCATGTTGATAGCCCAGCAGCTCTGTTAACTTTCTTATGGCAATTCCCTGGTAGGTTGCATAAGGTAACAATAATTTCCAAGGGCCTCTTTTCTAGAAGGAGTCCCTTATAGTAAAGTCATTGGTTAGGAGCAAATAGTCCTTTCTGAATAGTTGGAGTGAAGATGTCTCTAAATTTGCACATCTCACATTTCCTTTGAGCTACTAAAATTCTGCTTTGCTCATAGAGCCCAGTGCTGTTTTTGAAGCAGGTGTGGCATATGGGGTACACTGTGATAGACAGTTCTGTACCAGTGTCCCCCATGTTTCACAATTCATGATTGAGACCTTGTATCACTTCTTCTGACCTTCATCTGAGTGATTGCCTTGTGTGAGTTCTCTGTAAAATAGCTTTAGGCAAAAATGTATTTGATATTTGAACAACCTATTGGAGCTGCACTCTGCAGTAGAGTTCAAATGCTTGATAGTTCAGCTCAGGAAGGGACCTCATTTGTCCAGGACCTTATCTCACCAGGTGATCTTAGAATCTTCCTAAGATAATTAAATAGAAGCAATTTATTTTCCTGACAAGGTGCTGGCATAATGTATAGGTTTTGCAGGTATACAAAAATGAGGACAGCACAATGGCTCTGTAGAACTTCAGTTTGGTAGGCAGTCAAATATCTCCTTTCTCCTACACTTTCTTTTGAGATCCCCCAAACACTGAGGTAGCTCTTACAATGCAAACCCCATCATCCATGTGTACATACCTGGCAAATATGCTGCCAAGATAAGTGAATTTAACCACAATTTTCAAAATTTCTTCATTTGCTGTAATTGATGGTTCCATGTATGTATGTATGATGTGATTCTGGGTGATGTAGATCCTCTTTTGCTGTAGTTTTTTTTAGTGGTATCTGTCAGGCCAAAATTAATACAAGTGGCAGAGAATCTGTTCATACTCTGTTGCATCTTAACCTCAAGGTTTGCAGTGAATTCAGCATCATCAATGAACAGAAAGTCATGTTCCAACTCTCCCTTCACTTAAGTCTTAGCTTGTAACCATTTTAAATTAAATATGGTATGGTATCTGACCCTGATGCCCTTTTCATCTACATCAGAGGCATTCAACAACATTGTTGAAAGCATCATGCTAATTGGGAGCAAGCACATACTCCTACTTCACTACACTGGTGACTAGGAAACTGTGAGATCATTGTCCATAATCCAGAACTTGTGTAAGCATAACTTTGTGAAACTATTGTATGATACTAATGACTTCTGGGCAATCAAATTTTGCAGTGATCTTCCACAAGCCCCTAGGAATGAACCTATCAAAGGCCTTGGTGAGATCATCAAGCATTAAGTACAAACCTCTGTTCTGCTCCAGGAATTTCTCTGGGCAACAAATCCCATATCAACCATTCCTTAATTCTTTCTAAAGTTACATGACTCTTGGGTAGATAACTATTTTCCAGATGAAGGACCAACCTATGAAAGAGTACTCTAGCAAGAATCTTTTTTCTTAAATAGTATTTCATTTTTTCCAATTACATATAAAGATAATTTTTAAAATTCATTTTTAAAATATAATTTTGAGATCCAAATTTTCTCTTTCCTCCCTCAGATTGTAAGCAATTTTGAAATAAGTTATATATAAAATATAAAATCTATTTCCATATTAGCCATGTTGTATAAAAAGAAATAGTTTACAAAATAAAAAACCATGAAAAACAAAAAGTGAAAATGTAAGCTTGGATTTGCAATCAGACAACTTTCTTTGGATGTGAATGGCATTCTATCATGAATCATTTAGAATTATTTTAGATCATTATATTACTGAGAAGAGCTCAGTCAATCATAGTTTTTCACTGCACAATGTTACTGATACTCTGTCCAGTGTTCCTCTGGTTCTGCTAATTTCACTTTGCATCAGTTCATTTGTCTTTCCAAGTTTTTGCTGAAATCTGTTTATTATCCTTATAGCACAATATTCCATTACATTCATATTCTTTACTTTCTTTAGCTGTTCCAAATTGATGGGCAACTCCTCAATTTTCAGTTTTTTGTTTAGCAAGAATCTTACTGGCATTGACTAAGAAAAAGGCCTTTCAGTGATTGTCTCAGGACAACCTATTTCCTTCTCCTTTATAGAGATGGACAATGGAGGCATCCTTGAACTCCTAGAGGATAACCACCTCTTGTCATTTAACTTGGAAGATTTTAGTCAGCTTTTATATGAGCAATGAATCTTCTGCCTTTTAATTCTCAGCTGGAACAGAATCGGTATCAGAAGGTTTGCTACAAGAGAGAAGCCTAATAACATTAAAAACTTCTTCAATTAGAAGTTTGACTAGATAGGGATTGACTTCAAGTTGAGGTAAACAATCAGTGACTTCAGCTTTGGTTGATGATAGTCTATTGAGAATGCTATGGCAGTGTTTAACCCATCTTTCCAGGATCATATCCTTATCATTAATCAACATGGCTCCATCAGTGTTGACTAGCTGAGATGTAACATAGGATCTTTGACCCATAAATAAGATTTCAAAGCATGAGGAAAGCATTTTGGGTTGTTACTATTAATAAAAAACTGAATTTCATTTGCCTTCTTATTAAACCAAGAATCTTGTATCTTTTTTAATCTTTGTACTTTTACTTTTGATGAAGTTCAATGCTGTCTTCTTAGAGATGGACAAATTATCCTGCTGACAAATCCTTTGAAGTTCTCTTTTTTGGACAGCCAAAAGTACTCAGGAAAACAATTTCATTCTATCTCCCTTTAAAATAATTTTTAGATGGTATTGAAGGATTTCAAAGGAGTTCAGAATAACTATTTTCTTTTTACTACCTTTTGAAAGACATTCATTATTTAATCATCTCATGTCACTGGTTTACTTTACTTTCAAAATCTATTGACTCATTAATGTCTTTATAGCAAATGAATGAATGATACTATCTTCAAGTTATCATCCTTTATATTTGCAATATGTTTAAATAGATCTAGCATGAAAGTTTGCTGCTTAGTTGCAAAAGTAGAGAGAAAGTTATTACTTTCTTATTAACCGATTTTTAAAAGTCAGTGAATGAATGCTTTATAATCATTTGAGGGGTCCATTAAATATACTATGATCTTGAATTACAAATAAAGAAATTGAAAATTCTTTTTTGTACTTTGGATTTGTTGGGTTTTTTTGTTATCAGTTCTGTTATATTTATTGTTAAAAACACATTACATTTTTTTCCTTGCAAAGAAACAGAAGAATTTACTGAAAGCTAAATGCTAAAGGAAACAAAGTTATTATTTGTTTCAGTACCATAGGGAGGATGACTTTCTATTAAAATATTGAGCATCCAGTTTTCAATAGAAATCTAATCCTTGGTTAGCGCAGTGCTGATTTTAGTTCAACAATTTTCTAAATATATAGAGAGTTCTTGTCTATATCTTTTTTTTTTCTTTTCAAGTTTGTGCAAAATGATGCTCAGACTGGGGTTTTATGTTAAGGGACATGTACTATATGGTTAGAGTCCTCCATTTTCTTACTATTTGGAGTCAAAGATTCACTTCAAAAATTGCCTTATTTAGAAAGTAAAGGGGGTATCAACCCAAAAAGCTATTGACCCAATGGCTGCATTAGGGAAGTCATTTTTACTGTTAATGGATGTTTTCCAAAATGTGATTTGGCTGTGGGAAGAGTAATTTTCTTCATCCAAATGAAATTTATTCTGATAAGCGAAATATGCATGAGGACATCAAAGCAGTTCCCTAAAGGATATCATGGATGTTGGATATTAGTTGAAGGGAAAGAAATGTGAATCTTTTGGGTTAGTAAGACAAACCTCTTATAGACCATCACACTATTATAAATACAGCATTTCACTGAAATCCCCATATATCTTTGGAGACCTTGTGGATGAAGTGAACCAGTGAAATGAACAAATTGGTGAATCTGATCAGTATTGACAGCCAGATTAAAACAACTCATGATCTTGCTTGTGTGTAGACTTAGACTATAATCATAAAGAGACTTTTAGAGTTAAAATGGTATAAAAAAACTAAATAATGTGATCAGTTCACACAGTTCCCAGGGGAATAAGATACGGAAACCAGGCTGACTCAGACCAGAGTTCCCAAACACAGGAGATGAATCAAACATCAGAAAGAGGAAGCAAACAGTTATAATTAGGGTTAGGAGAATCTAATCATTATATTCTAATGCATGTGGTAATGACAGTAGCTATTGTGCTCCTGGGAAAATTTGACATAAAGATGACTTATTTGGTCCTTTTCCTTTTAATCCTTCCTTTGTAAATAACACTGTTAAAATTTACCCAAATAATTATTTTTGTCATGACAACTCCTACCACTATGCTCAAAAACCTTCAATGACTTCCTACTTTCTGAATCATTCTTTCTGGCTTTCAGTCTTCATGATTTGGCCCTACCTTATTTTCTACTTCTCCAAAATATGAATGCTCCTTTTTCTATTTTTTTAAATATTCTATGAACACACTATGCTCATTCTTGTTTTTTTAGCTTTTGTTCAAGTTTTCTTGCCTCAAATGCCTTTCCCTCTTTTCCTCCAGTTCTACAAATCCTACTCCCTATAGATCAAAGCTGAGCGTAAACCTACCTTCCTCCATGAAGCTTTTCCAAACTCCTCCAGATGGGACTGATGTTTTTATGAACTCCTACTGATGTTCAGTACCATATAGTTGTATACTTCCCTACATCATCTGCCACTTTCTTTGTCTTGTCTCCCCAATTAGATTGTAATTTACTTAAGGAGGAACCAAGTTTCCATTTTCTAAATAGTTAATAGAATTCAACACATACAATATCAATCCATTCATTCATCTGCCATGGACTTGTTAGAAGATATTTGACAGATTACTGGTACTACCCACAATGTTATTAGACTTTAAGTAGGTAGAAGAAAGGCATGATACTGGTAGACACAGAATGTTGTAGCAACTTTGTAAAGAAAAAAGAAGTAGAGATAGAGGCTAAATCTGTGATTTCACTGGCATAGAGAATGTCCAGATGAAGAAACTTTCTCTATGACTGAAGGTCAGCAATGGTAGAGAGTAGAGTTAGTAGAATAGATTGATCTTAAACTGCAAACTTGACTTTTATCATTCCATCATTTACTCCTCCCACTTTCAATAAACTCCAGTGGTACAGTACTATCTTCAGTATCAAATATAAAATCTTCTATATGGCCTTCAAGTCATTTGTAACTTGACTTTTACCTTCCTTTCCAGTGACTTTCCCAAGTTCACACAGCTAGTAAGTGACTGAGTCAGATTTGAACTCAGGTCCTTCTGACTTCAGAGCTGGTCATCTCTCCACTGGGCCATCCAGCTGCCCTAAGTCACTTAATCCTGATTGCCTCAAATCCAGGATCATCTTTGTTGCCCTGATCCAGATCTGGCCCCTGGACCCAAATGGCTTCAGAGGATAAAGTGAGGCTGGTGACTTAGCACAGCATCCCTTCACTCAAATCCAATCAACATGCTTGTTTTGGCATCACCTCCGTGGTGTCCTGGTCTTCTTTGAGAATGAAGGATAAATATCATCAGCACCTTTCCACTATTCTTACACTTAATTCCCTTACCCCTTTCTTTGTGATCCAGATACACTGGTTTCTTTCCATTTCCTTGAGTCAAATTCTCCAGATACACTGGTTTCTTTCCATTTCCTTGAGTCAAATTCTCCAAGCACTGTCAGTGAATTTCCCTCATCCTCATGCCTGAATTCTCACCTTCCTTCTCTCAACTCTGGGTTTCTTTGGCTTTCTTCCAGTTTGAGCTAGAATCCCATGTTCTATAATCAGCTTTTCCTGGTTTCCCTTAAAGTCAATGACTTCTCTCCATTGATAATCTCCAATTTATTCCATATAAATCTTATTTGAACAATGTTGTTTACATGTTGTTTCTCTCATTAACCTATGAGTTTCTGGAGAACTGGAACTGTTTGGGGCCTTTCTTTGCATCCTCAGGGTTGTGTCTGACTCTGTGACCCTGTGGACCAAAGTACACCAACACTGTCCATAAGGTTTTCTTGGCAAAAATACTGGAGTGGTATTCCATTTCCTTCTCCAGCTCTTTTAGATATGGGAAAACTGAGACAGAGGTTAAGTGAAGTGACTTGCCCAGGATCATGCAGCTAGTGTCAGTGACTGAATTTGAACTCAGCTTTACCTGACTTTAGATCCAGTGCTTTATCCACTGAATCCCTAGCTGCTTTGCACACAGTAAGTGATTAATAAATGCCTTTTGTCACTACTTAGTTGCCCCTTAATAAATGTTTGTTGACTTGACCAAGAAACTGAATGGTTAAGTGATTTGCCAGGGATCAAATGACAGATAGGTGTTAGAGGCAGGATGTGAACCCAAGTCTATCTGACTTAAAGTTGAATTCTGTATCCACTATGCCAAACTGTCTTTCAATGAAAAAAATATGCATATGTGTATATATATATATACATATATATATATTAAAAAACAATTCAACAGATAGCATAAAGAACCTGTTTATACTGCTCCAGGGTAACCGTGCCCTTTCCTGCTTCATCAATTTTCTTAAATCTTTTCAGTGTCTTAAGAAGTTCTTCCTCAGATGGGAGTGGCCAAGGTTGTGAAACAACTAATAAAAACTTGCGCCAGTCAACAAATTCTGAATTCACTATTAATAAAGCCGTTATCTCTTGTAACTGTAAGGGAAAAAAGCATAAAATATATTTTATATTAATTTATTTAATTTCCTATTAACATGGGCTCTTTTATTATAATCAATCAATGAGATGACTACTTCAAATTTTTGTTACATCATTTTTCATGCTAAGAATTTCCAATAAAGAACCTCATATTTTTATGAATACAGACTGTGCTTCATGATGTTATTGTTCTATCCATCTGATGGAGCCTGTAAAGTAATGATGTTTTGCTGAATAACTTTTCAGGTCTTCCATGAAAATTCAATCATCATTTTGCCTTTCCAATGTGAAAGTGGTGAGAGTAGCTTCAAGTTCTATAGGCATGCTGGTGTCCCAGGAGAAAAAAGCTATCAATGGCTATGTTGTTCTTCATTTTGGGGAAGGGAGGGATGGAAGAGGGAAAGAATTCATTACAGTGAAAAGTGAGAATGACATATCCTCAACTATTTTTGAAAAAAAGTGTCTAATATAATATTAATTTGATCAGTAATGATAATGATTGTTTTGATACCCAGGAAGTCTGAGCAAAAACTCAACTTATTTCCATTTTGAAAATTTGTTCAACTTAATGTTGATTTGTGAACAATACAGCCTTTATTAGTTGGGGTTTATTCCTGGGGAATTATAAATGATCGAAAATATATTTAAAATATATTTAGAACTGACAGGTCATCTAGTCCAAATTTTACAAATGAGTAAATTGAGATAGAGGTTAAATTAATTGCATAATGTCACAGAAGTATCAGAGTTAACACTTGAATACTGGTCATTTTTTGAGGGAAGGGACCCAGAGAGGTACTAGGGACCCTTTCCCTGGTGTGTAGATGATTGTGAGAGAACGCATGTAGACAGGAATCTGTTTTAGTCAAAGCTTTTTATTGTCACCTAAAAGGCCAAAGTGGGGTCAACTATGGGGAGAAAAGGGATTACTTATAAAGAAACCTTTTGGACCTTAGTCAGGTCCATATAAGTTAAAGGAATTTTCTGTTTGCAAAGTTATCAAGGCAGAAATTTCTCAGAAAAGGGAGAGAGAGGGAGCATGAGTCCTTAGAGATAAGGAGCAAGGATGTCTGTCCTTGGTATTTCATGTGCTTGGGTCAATTTACAAAAACAAATTTTTGTCAATATTTTTTTGTCTGAGGCCTCTTTCCATACAAAGCTAGGTTCTAGTTAAGCCTTTCATTTCAGAATCCAAGTTAAGCACACTTCAGTCTACCCCATCACTTTGATTCAAGACAACACTATAATGATACATATCCTTAAACATTTTTAAATATAGATTTAAATAGGATGGATAGTTATTTTTGACTTTTCACAAATAAAAATAATTCTTGGGAATTAAATGAAATAATGTGTTTGTTTTCATTTTTTCAGGACAATAGGGGTTAAATGACTTGCCCAAGGTCACACAGCTAATTAAGTATTACGTATCTGAGGCTGGATTTGAACTCAGGTCCTCCTGATTCCAGGGCCATTGCTCTATCGCTCCATCTATCTGACCCTAAATGAAATAATGTAAATAAAGTTCTTTGCAATCCTTAAAGGGTATGTAAAGTTATTTTTTTTTTTACTAATTTCAGCTTCTATTGGTCTTTCTTAAAAAAAAAAAACTGATATATTATCCTCCTTCAATTTCTTGATTTCTTCATATTAGTATGAATATTCTTGCCCTTCCTCTTTTACTTGAACTTCTTGGTTTTTTTCTCATTTTCCAATGGCCAACCCCTCTATTAATTATTATTATTTTCTTTTCCACTTAATTTTTCCCCCTGTTGATTTTCCTAGAGGAGAGAAGGAATAAGCATTTGTTTACTGTGGCAGGCACTGTGCTAATCATTTTACAAATATCATCTCATTTGGTCTTCACAGGAAGCCTACAAGTCTCATTTTACAGTTGAGGAAACTGAGGTAAAAAGAGTTAAGTGTCTTGTCCAGGATCACAGAATCAGTGACTAGGATTAGATTTGAGTTCAGGTCTTTCTGACTCCAAACTCAGGGTTTTATCCACCGAATCAACTACTTGCCTATTTCCTGGAGAAATTATTCTAATTATTTTCCTTCTCAAGTCCTCAAATCCAAATGTACAGCTCTCATTATCCATAGATAATCTCATTACCTACTTTTCTGAGAAGAGGTAGGCTACCCAGTATGTGTTTGTCTAGCTGTCTTTCCACAGTTCAAAATCTCTATAACCTTTTATTTTTCCTGTCTTGATTTGTGGGGAAGAGGTGTCTCTTTTCCTTTTTTTTAAATTTAATTCAATTTTAGGTAAGGATATTGCACTGGCACTGGGAATACAAAAGCAGAAATAAAAAATTTCGGTCCTAACAGAGCTCATAGAATAATGGAGTGGGGGAGGGAGAGATATTACATGTACATAGAAGTGAAAATATGAAGTATATACAAAGTAGTGTTTTTTATTGGAAGTAAAAATTGGGGAAGAGGTGAAGAGGAAAGACCTTGAGTAAGAAGAGGCAACTGAGATACTGTTGAAAGGGAGCTAGAAATGCATGGAAACATGGACAAGTATGTAAATGACCACTATGTTCTAATTAGACACTACTACCCTATTCAATGCATGGTAATCTATACAAAGCATGGAGGTTGGAAATGGAAGAGAAATGTTAAGGGGGTCCTTTGATCTTGTCTTATTGAATTGCCATAATTTCCAGAAACACTGAGCCCAGAACATACAGAATATGCCAGGATGAAGCCCCACCTTACACTGAGCTGAGAATGTGTTGTTTGTATCCTACATTTTGTATACAAACTCCCTGTGTGTCCTAGGACCCTTATAGATAAGCAGGTCATCCTATCATCATAGTCTAGCAGCTCCCAAAGAAAAAGAATGAGGTTTTTGCCATTGCCTTGCTCCTCTCCTTCGAGGGGGTTTTGTCCTTTTCCCACTTTTACTACATCTTATGTCCTCCCCTTTAGGTAGAGATTTGTACTTTCTCTTCCTTTGTCCCATTGTGATAAAAATCTAAATTTTGAATGCATTATGAACTCTTTGGATTCCATCTGCAAGCTTATTTCTTTTGAAGGAAATCTAGTTTTCATATAAGTTTTATGAAGTTGTGATTGCCAGTGAGAATCAAAAAGCCCAGTTTGGGAAGAGCATAGAATACATGAAAAGGAGTAATGTGAAAGCAGCTTGAAAAGTTAGATTGGAGTCAGACTGTGAAAGGTTTCGAAATTCTTAACTAAAGACTTTGTTTCTTATCTCAGAGGTAACAGGAGCTTCTGAAGTTAATCAAGAAGAAGAGGGAGTGATATGGTCAGACTTGTGCCAGGAAGCATAAGCTCAGACCTCCTGGGCATCCAAACAGTTTACACTGTTGGCTATCTAGGGATGAACAAGTAAGATTCTGTCAGTATAGGGTCATAGTGTCCAATGACAGATGTGTTTTTTCATATCAGTTGTGTCAATTTCTTCATGAAACCTTTCCTCATTTTCCCCTTGTAGAAGTGACTGCTTTTATCATTTATATAATGCTATGTACTTTTCTTCTGTTCTTCCATATACTACTCTGTATTAATGTTAATTGTATAGATGTGCATCTACCCTATCAAACCATAAGGCCTCTTGGGCCAGGGGTTCTATATCATTAATCTTTGTATCTCCCGCAGTTTCCAACAAAGTTCTTTTTATAAATTAAGCATCCCCCCCCAATTCCATAATTTGATAAAAGAATAATTTGGAAATGAAATATATGAAGATTTAGCATAGAATAAAGGAAGATAACTGACATTTATATTGATTTAAAAGTTTGCAAAGTTCTTTCAGTACATCATCTCTGTTGGAACTCTCAACAATCCCTTTGATACAGGTATTTACTGATAATATCACATTTTTACCAATGAAGAATTGAGACTCCAACAGAGTTAAGTGACTTGCTCATTGTCATATTTTGAGTGAAAAGTCAGAGGCTAGATTTGAAGACTGGTCTTCTTAATTCTTAGTCCTGCATTTAATTCAATGTATACCAGATAGTCTCTCAGAGCTCCTTGTAGAATAAAAGTTATTACTTCAGGAACATATGAAATTTTCATCCCATATTACCTACTTGAGAAGTGATAATTCACTTACAAAAGAGGATAGAGACCCAAGTTTTCACACTCAGAGAATGACAACAAATCAAAGATAATTGAAACCTACTTCAAGCAGTGTGAGGTGTAGCCAAGCCTCAGGAAGGTGGTTTGTTCCAAGGTTCATAGTCACCAAGTCATACAAAATATCAGTAAACTGTTTATTTCCCAAATAACCTAGTGAAAGAATAAAAGCACTTTATTGTATTGCATGAATCTATTTTTTTTCTAGAATAAAAGAAACAAGTAGCAAGACTACTTATATGAGTAATTAATGAATGTTTGAAATATATAATATTTAAATATACATTTTTGAAATAAGAGATAAAAAATTTCCCTCTGTAATTGCTCTCTTAAAGAGAAAAATACTTTTAAGTCATAAGAATTTATTTCTATCCCATTTTTCCTGTATCAAGAATGTGCTCTCTTAGATTTTTCCATCATTGGAAACATACTTCATTTCAGCTTTTTTGATAGATATGAAATAACCACTATGTTCTAATCAGACACTTCTACCTCACCTAGCCCTATGTACCAGAATGTACTTGCTTTCCAAAGATGAGAGAATTGATCTTATTATTAAGTTATTAGAATGAAAGTGTATATTTAATTAAGAAATTTATTGGTTAAACATTATCAAGTACCTCCTAAAAAAAGTATGCCCATTTTTGTAGGCGTTTTGAAGTTGGGTATGTTGACTTAATTTACCACTACTCCCAGCCCCACCTGAAATCACTGTATTTAAGAGCTGATTCTTGTTGTTTTAAACTTCATGCACATGCATTAAAAAATAAAAATAAGATTTGAATCTATTCCACAAACAAAAAGTTGACACTACATTGCAGAATACCTTCTGTAGTGAAGAGGGGATCCTATGGATATTCAGGGGTCTTTTTAGGTCCAAAGCACAGAGTTGTTCTTAGTTTAGAAATGAGAAGAATGATCAGAGATGCTATATCTTGAATTTTTTTGAATGATCAAGTTGATTCAATTTCTTAAATTCTGCATGAACTTTTTTACTTCCTGCTACTTTTTGGGGAAATGAAATAATTCTTTAAAATTTTAGAATTTTAAACTGCATGTTCAATTCAAAATAGGAAAAAAGATGGCCACTTTCCTCTGATGTGAAGTGACTATTTAGCAATCTTTTGAAAAGTTCAGAATAGTGAGTGAGACAAAAGTATTACCATCATCTCTATGTAGACATGTCATGAGGAGGCCAATGCTTCCTTTGACCATTGGATGTAGTCCACGGATCTTTCTCAGAACAGTGTTTTAAAATGAATAAAACGAAATACCCAATATACAAAGGAAAGCAAATAAATTGAAATTTGGTTATCAATACATATGTTTGTAAAAGTTCATAGACCCTACTAAGTGAATTTAGTAATACTACAATAGACCTTAAATGGTTTAGAAAGATACTATTCATCAACTCAGTAAGATTAATCAAAATAAATGAAAGGGGCAGAAAAGCCATCATCACTATGAATAATCCTGAAAATACATTACAAGAAATTTAAGAGAAAATTACAAGTTTTAAGTGTTTAACATTTTAAATGTTTAACTCACACAATTTTGAGTTTACCTTATTTGTTGTTGTGCAATCATTACATAAAATAATATTTTTAATTTGTATAAATGGTTTTACCTTGAGGGAGCTTAAAAACAATAATTCATGTCATGTAGCATACAATGCCAATACTTTTATGAATGTAATGGAAACCCAAAGAGATGAACTTGTGAATTTCACAAATGGTTGCAATAGAAACTTTAACAATAAGACCCTAGAAGGTAACAATGTTAAATTTGTTTAGAATTTTCCCTTAATGTGATTCTGTAGTATCTTTGTGAACAAGAAGTTCAGTTCTGTCCGCGCAGATCCTTTGTAGCCATATCTCTTGAGGAATAGCATTAAAAGATTTGGTGCTGGAAATGTCCATAGAGAGCATTTGGTTCAAAATCAGATCAACAACTTGCTCATTTTATAGAATAGGACAGGAAAACTCAACAGAGTTTAGAAGACCAGAGAGATTTAGTGGTTTGCCTTTGGTTATACAGTAGATAGCAGAGACAGGATTTGCACTCTTTTTTCCTCCATGTGCAGTACTCTTTCCCCAATGCTACAATATAGTCATTCCATAGACATGGTGCTGGGACTTCCACAGAATTATCATAAGAATCCATGTGTGTTCTGAACTTCAAGGTTTACAAAAGCACCTTTCTCACAAATCTATGAGGTAGGTATTTCAAATACTATTATCTTCTTCTTACAGAAGAGGAAACTGAGTCTCTGGCAACAGAGTTAGCAAATGTCTATAGTAGATGATGATGTTTGTCCTTTGTTCTCAACGATTACCATGACCAGGACAAGCACATGAATTAAATTTGAATGAGGGTTTTCTGTGCTAAGTCACCAGATTCACTTTCTCCTCTAGGACCATCTGGGTCCAGTGACCAAATATGGATCAGGACGACTGGAGATGAACCTGGATGTGGGGCAATCAGGTTAAGTGACTTGGCACTATAACAGAATTCAAATTCAGAGAGCCTGACTTGAAGTCCAATGAGATTCCAGTAAAAAAAGCATCTTCAGAGACATTTTTATCATAGTTGGAAGGCACTTAAGCAGATCTGAACACCATTTCTTCTAAATGAAATTTAATTGAGTATTTGCTTTTGTATTTCAGTATGGGTACATTTTATAGTGGTTGTATAAAGACTTCTATACTCTATCTGAAAAAATATAAAGTCCAAGTTTTTTTTCCCTCCACAATGTTAATCACTTTCATAAAGGCTATCTGAGCTTGATGAACAATCTGATTTAGCTATCATATGGTCAACTGGTGGGGGTGTACTTCTCTGCCAAGAGGTATTCCATAGTTGGATGGCTTTCTTGGGATCAAACTGGTTGATGTCTGGAGAATTCAGCTGAATTATTAAAAGATCTGTCATACTGTCAGGCTTTATTTTAAAATGCATTTGTGACTTGGTGAGTTTCATCTGACTGAACCCACGTTCTGCCTCAGCTGAACTTGCAGGGAGTGTCAGCACCAGATCGACTAGGGTCAATATATTGGGGTACTTGACTGAGTAGATGGAATTCACAAAATCCCAGGTTAACTTTCGGATGTTCTGAAATCTATAAGAGACAACGAAAAGTGTCAAAAATTAATGAATTCTAGTTATATGTATATACAAAGAATTATTAACACTTCAAAACCATCAATAGTTAACCATAATTGACTTTTCTCAGCTTTCCTTCTTACCGATTATAAATCTCTAATTTCATCATGCTCCATTCTGTGTCCACTTCATCAATTTTCACATTGGCACTTTCCAAAACAAGTTCATAATGCTTTGTAAGAATTGATACTTCTTTCTCACCAAACTCTATAGATATACATAAGGAAAAGTTATGTAGGAGGAAAAGAAATTATTCATAGAGATTTCAGAATACATAGATCAACAAGTACATACTGGATTTTGGACCAGTGTATCTATTTTACCTTGATCTATCTTTCCTGGCCATAATTTGAAACTTCCAATAGTGGTTGCCCTCACCACATCATGGCTAGCATCACTGAAACATTCACGAAGATGCTTTATGAGGTTTGTTAAGACGGTGTTCCGAACAACAGAGATATTTCCATTTCCTGTGAGTTGGTTACCAAGAAAGTATGTGGCAGACTCAGCCAGACGTTCCTTTGGACCTGGTCTGGAATATGTCACAAAATAAAATAAATGGTGAATAATTTTCTAAAGCAAACTTGTGTATGCTCTAGTTACCAATATCTTAGGATGCCCTACCTTTTTTTATACATGTTGAGTGTCCCTAGTGTTGATTGTAAGGTTGCAAATACATCTCCTATTGATGAATTTCTATCTTGATTGACTCGGGACAAAATGCTGAGGACATTGATTACATCTAACAGAAAGTGGGCAAATCTGACAACCTCAGCTTGAAGAAGGAATTGTAGCAGCTCTGTAGCTTTCTGATCATCTGAAGTACTTCTGTCTTCAGGTCTCTATAGCATAGCCAGGAAAGAAAATAATAGTTTACTTCCTTCAAAATGTTATAAAAATATTTAATGAAAGAGGTTTGGAGGTACACACCTGTTTGTTTTAGAGAAAATTAAACAATAGATCTGAAAAGTACTTACTGTTCTCAATTGCTTTACAATTGCAGAATATCCTCTGAGAAACACTTGGAGAGCTGTCTGTAAACGAGGGAGCCATTTGTTGCTGCCAACTCGAGAGGGAATCACAGGGCGGATTTTAAGGTCTTCAAAGGAGGCTATTAGAGCACTTTTATTTGAAGGTGAATCATGGTAAAAATAATACACATTCTGGAGAAGAGCATTGACAGTATTGTATAGTTGGATATTCCGCAATGCTTCTTGGTAAGCTAGTTCAAGTCGATGAGCAAAACAGTGAACTGTTTGCACACATGGTTGGATTTCTTTCAAAAGCCTGGCCACACCATTGTTCTCTCCTACCATGACAGCTGTGCCATTGCTACCAAATCCAACTAGCTTTTTGGACCAGTCTTTATTGGACAGATTGAGTTGAAGATTCATTTCAAGAGTTTTCTCAATGGCATTTTTTATTGCTACAGGATCAATCTTATCCACAGTCTGTACTCCAACAACCTGACAATGGACTTTACCCTCATATGCAAACTGTATATACACAACTCCAATGTCCTCTATGAAGCCATCCATGCCACCATCACTGATGAGTGAGAAGAACTTACATTTTTCTAGTTTCTCTCTCAGTGACCTGCGTTCTACTTCAGCAATGAAGTAGACAAAAGTCCTCGCTGACTTGTCGGTTCTGAATATTGGGCCAATGTCAACACCCTTCATATCATCCAATTTGCACATCCAGAGAAAGTCTTTGAGAGGACGCCCAGTCTTGGCAATAGCATGACAGGATCTAAAGAGGTTTTCTATTCTTCCCAGGATTACTTTGTTCCTACTCTGTATCATCTGTTCTTTGGCAGTGTCAGTAGGGGTAGAAACACCTGTTGCTTCTGCCAGAGAAGCTTTGGCGTGAGCCTCACTGTTGTCATGTGCCTGGAGAAATTCAGTCCTAAAGTTGTTGGTGCCATAAAAAAAACTAACTTGGTTTCCTCCTGAGTTCACCCCATGTTTGCGACACAAGCCACAGAACATTAGATCTGATCTGTTATCATACAACAGCCAGGGATATTTTTTAAGCCAAATTTTCAAAAATTGGTTGTTCCTCTTGGGTAGGTAATAGTCAAGATTTCTCAGCCTTTTCTTTTCTTCAGCATATCTTCCAGTATCCGTGGAAGAGATTCCTTTTTTAAAATACCTCCATGGTGTTTTGGCTGTAGTTTTAAAAAGTAAATTAACAATAAAGCATATATTATCTCCATTTCCATGATACTTTCTCTACAATGATGTCACAAGATAAATTAGTTATTAAACTTTTTACTTTATAATTTTGCTTCACTTTAAGATTTACCTTTTTTAAAATTAGAAAACAAAGGCTTGAAGGCAGAAGGTACAAGCCATGCGCCAATTTGATTAAAGATGGATTTGTGTAGGAGGTGGTTGAAAAGTAGATCATAATGCCTTGAATGCCAAGTTAAATGATTTGAAATGTATCTTATAGGAACTATTGAAGTTTCTGAGCAAGGAAGTATGATCAACTTGATTGGGACATCATTCAGGATAGAATGGAGAGGGCTGAGAATGGAGACAGGGGGTACATAAGAGATTGAACTAGAGAGGTAAGGATAGGAATGGAAAGGAGGGGAAAGAAGGCAACAAAACTATATGTAGAAGGCAAGGGGAATCAAAGATGAAAAGATATCAAGACTAGGCGACCAGGACAGTGTTGTTCCCTTTTTTATTTTTTGCATGGAAATTGGATTAAGTGATCTGTCCAAGGTCAGACAACTCAGTAACTATTAAGTATCTGAGGTTGGAATTGAACTCAGGTCTTCCTGACTCCAGCATTGGTGCTCTATCCACTGCACCACCTAGATGCCTTAGTATTATTACTTTTGAATGAAGATAAATGAAAGGGAGATCATGTTAAAAATACTGTATATGCTTGAAATATTTTATTTAATTCACTCTTTTAATTTATCTAGCTTGATAAAGATAAAAATCTAGGAAAGAAAAAAAATGACCATATGGTTCATTTGGCCTAATTTACACATGAAGTCAGGTTCTTGAACAACTAGGGGCAGATAATTCAAGGTCTCTGTCATCAATGAGGTAATATGTAGAAGTTGGAGAAACAATTGGAAAAAAGATTTTTCAATCAAGTTTCCAATCAATTTGTTGTGGTCATATATATTTCACTGGGAAAATACAGTCTTTTATTTCTTTCTCTTTTTAAAATTATTTGACTCATTATTGTTTTTATTTTCCGCAGGCACTCCCCTCAACATACACCATAATTATCCCTACCTCTGTCCATTTGACCACCATATTCTCCTCTGTAGGAATGCTCTTTGCCCTTTTCTGTATCTATCCAAATGTTATTCAAAATTCAATAGCTCAAGTACCACAATCTTCATCAAGCTTACCCTTACAATTCTAGCTCTCTTTCCTAAATCCTCTGGACAATTTTATCTACTAAACATTTTATCCTATCGTATTTTCTAATTGAACTGAATGACTGATTATCCCATTATCAACACAAACACACATCCATGCAGATATATTTGCCATGCTCCACAAAGGTCCCTCCACTTCAAGCTGCTTCAGCATGACATGGAAGTTATCCTGGATTTATAAAATCTATGGGAGCAGAGCACAAGGCTCAGGCATATCCTGTAAAAAGTTGCAAGGGATGCAAGTATGAGTATGGTGAAGGATTGTTGTTTTTGTCCCAAGACTCCAAGTATTTAGCCAACATTGAAACATTTCTTCCCAAGAATGACTGAGGGATAATGAGTATTTTGGCCAATGGAACTCATGAAAATTATTAATCAAGAGGCTGAGAGGATTTGAAATCTGAAGGAAGATGGAAGAATCACCCTAGAAGCTTGAAATAATGAAGATGCTTCTTCAATTTCTGTTGTATTTTCCCCAACTAAATTTAAAAGTCTTTATTATTAGGTACTTTTGTCTTATACTAAATTCTGAATCATCTAGTTTTGTAGAATGCTAAATAAATGGTAAGTACTTAGTACATTTTATTTTATTATTTGGAAGCATTTGGGATTAAATGACTTTCCCAGGGACACTCAGTAAGTGTTTAAAGCAGGACTTGAACTCAGGTCCTCCTGATTTCAGGATCAGTGCTCTATCCAGTGTGCCACCTAGCTGCCCCTTAATACATTTTTAATTTTTTTGAACCTTGATTTCAATACTACTGGAAAGAAGGGAATTGTTCCCTTTTGTTCGACTTTTTTTCTAAGAAAAAAAATCTTTTTTTCCCCTGATTTGTGCAAATTTCTGATAGTATAACTGAGGTAATTAATAATGGTAAAATATGGAGCTTAATATGTAGAACTCAAAGAAAATTAGAGATTAGGGCATCTAATCCTTTCATATCATTAAGGAAATTGAGAAGTTGAGGGATTAAATGTGTTGCCTACTCTCAAATTGGGAGTAATTAGCAGAGATAGTATTCAAATCCAGTTTTTTCTACTGCATCTTGGTGGGCTCTTTCTTCTCAAATTTTCTTAGCGTATACTTTCTTCTTTGCTCCCATCATGACTTGCCTAAGAGCATCCTTATTTTTGTATATATTTGGTCTCTGCTCCTGTTGCCCCCCACTCCTTACTCCCAAGTAGAATGAAGGATCCTTTTTTTTTAGTTTTTTTTGGCAAGGCAATGGGGTTAAGTGGCTTGCCCAAGGCCACACAGCTAGGTAATTATTAAGTGTCTGAGGTCAGATTTGAACCCAGGTACTCCTGACTCCAGCACTGGTGCTCTATCTACTGCGCCACTTAGCTGCCCCAGAATGAAGGATTCTTAATAAAGGCAGAGATTATGCTGCTACTGCTGCTGTTGTTTTAATCTTCATATCCCAAAGATTTAGAAGAATATTATTATGTACAGAACAGACATGGAATACATGTTTGTTGAACCGAATTGCTTCCCACAAATGTATATTATTGTCACATTCTCTTTAAAGATGCCAGAATGCAACACCCAAGAAATACTTAGCTGAGTGAACTCTTTCAACCTTTCTGGAGAGCAATCTGGAACTATGCCCAAAAAGGCAACAAAAATGTGCATATCCTTTGATCCAGCAATACTACTACTGGGTCTATACCCTGAAGAGATCATGAAAAAGGGTAAAAACATCACTTGTACAAAAATATCCATAGTAGCCCTGTTTATGGTGTCAAAGAATTGGAAATCAAGTAAATGTCCTTCAATTGGGGAATGGCTTAGCAAACTGTGGTATATGTATTTTATGGAACACTATTGTTCTATTAGAAACCAGGAGGGATGGGAATTCAGGGAACCCTGGAGGGATTTGCATGAACTGATGTTGAGTGCAATGAGCAGAACCAGAAAAGCACTGTATACCCTAACAGCAACATGGGGGTGATGATCAACCTTGATGGACTTGCTCATTCCATCAGTGCAACAATCAGGAACAATTTTGGGCTTCCTGCAATGGAGAATACCTATGTATCCAGAGAAAGAACTGTGGAGTTTGAACAAAGACCAAGGACTATTACCTTTAATTTAGAAAAAAACAAAACAAAACTGGTATCTTATTGTCTGATCTTGCTATCACTTATACTTTCTTTTTCTTCCTTAAGGATATGATTTCTCTCTCATCACATTCAATTTGGAACAATGTATACTATGGAAACAATGTAAAGAGTGACAAATTGCCTTCTGTGGGGGTGGGGTAAGGGAAATAAGATTGGGGAAAAATTGTAAAACTCAAAATAAATAAAATCTCTAAAACAAAAGAAATACTTAGCTGAGAGAGGCAATAGAACTTCTCAGTTTCCCCTTTGGGAGCCATCTCCACCACTTCTTATGGCTACTCTTTAGTTACCCGATGTTTGGAGAAAACAGAGACCATTTAAAGCCAATGTCTACATAACTGCTTGTTGATATGCAGAGTAAATGAAAGAAGGAATAATATGAAAAATTAAATATTATACAAATAAAACTATATGAAATCATATGAGAAGTGATTGATCCTAAAAGAAAAGCAGCCTAGTGTAGTGTAAAGAACATCTACATAATGGAACCTTGATTGCCCCTGGCCTTGGCCATTCATTGGAACTGTGGCCCAGGATGACCCACTTAAGTTCTTCACACCTCTGCTAAATGAATAGACATGATGATCCCTTTGATTTTTTTTAATCTTTAAAATTTTGTGTTTCTGAGAGATTTATTTAAAAAGAACCCTTTCCTATTTTCCATTTTCTTCTCAACATAATTGCCTCATATCATTTGTTTCCCTAAATGGAAAGGGAACAAATGCATAATTGCTGATTCATGTTTGGTGTAAATAACAGACATCAGTAAGTAGCCCCATTTCTCAAGAGGTGATTATCCATGCTTACTTTAATCTTATTATTATTGACAGAATGGTGTCCAATTGTGTGGTTGTTTCCAAGGATTAAAGGTGGAAGAATTCACAAGGTGATAACTACTCCTAAAAAAAAAAAAAACCTTGAGGAAATTACATTATTGTATTTTGGGGAGGTCATTCTAGAGTGATTTTTAAAAACATGATTATGTTTTGAGGGGGATTAAATTTTATCTCTGTTTATGACACATGGTCTAAAACAAGGGTTGCCAAACTCAAATAGAAATGGGCCACTGAAGTATAAATAAGGATTCCTATGGGTTGCATGCATATTGACCCAAGTTAACAACATCTATTGGATTTTTATTTGTTTTATTAAATATTTCTCAATTACATTTTAATTTATCTCAGATGACTTGAGATTGTTGCATTTTGATGTCTCTACTCTAAAACAATGGACATAAAAATACTATACATATTTAAATACTGAATAAATCTCATATTTACTAGACTCAGATTGATGTCCATCTTGTCTCTTAAAAACTTCCCCTAGCTATAGATGACCCAGATAGGTTTGTTCCTATATAAGTATCCTTATGGTTTCAAAACTCTCTAAAACCTCCAAACCTCATCCACAAATATTTTCCTATAACTATCTTTTGTACAATTGAATGTGACATCTCAGTGTCAACTGAAGCTGAAACCTAAATTGTCAACCCATATTCAAATAGAAGTTGGTCTTCAAACATGAATTTTCTAATAGAAGAACTGAGACCTGAGAGTGGTTAAGCTGTAGTTCTAGGACTATGTTGAACCTTTGTTCTGGATAAAATATAGATCATTTACTACTGTCAGAAATCAAACTTTTCTGATAGTGAAAGTCACTAGGTCCTCTAAGCCAAGAACTTCACTGTTGTCAAGGGACTCAAAAGGAAAACATATGGTCTAAACCCCTCATTTTTCAGAGATCCAGAGAGATTAAATGACAAGTGGCAGGGGCAAAATTTAAATTCAGGTCCACTGCATTTCATATATAGGGAGAGAGTCTCTTAAATCAGACCTTTATTTTAACTAGCAAGGTTCTTAGTGATTATTGTAAGCTTCTTGAATTCTGAGTCACAGGAAAAATCAATGACTTAAGGTCACAAGGACAGTGACAGCTATAACCTTGAAAAATCTAAGACTTTCTCTTTTCCATGTTCCCTTGACCTGGTCCAGTGATTTCTGTATCCTGGAGGTGCTCAGGGAGTGTGCCTTATATAAGATGCTTTGTGTGCTCAGATACAAGAGGTTGAAAATTATGTTCCTTACCCCCAAATATATAGATTCCTATAATAAATATTTTTCCTAGAATAAACCAGCTATGGAAACCACATAAAACTTAATAGGTTGGGGAGAAGTTTCATTTAAGCAAAAGAACAGATTGCAGTGTTCTGACTTTTTCAATGACACTTTTATTCTATCTGAGTTTGCCTTACTTGATATGCTTAGCTCATGATATCTGAAAACAAGATGCTGCTACCCTAAGTACTCCTGATAGGAGTCTTTCAACAGTTGTGGACTTGGTACCTTAAAATCTCTATAAAGCTGTTCGCCATGAACCGTGGGGCTTTCCCCCCAAGGGTTGCTTTGTCTAGGCAGCATGAAATGATTGGGTTACAAGTTTTGAGAGTCCCTTTATGATGCTGGTCTGTCTTTTTTTTGGTATCATTCTTAGACACCTGAGAAATTAAGTTTCTGGGAGCTAATTGACTTGGTTCTATTGACTTCACCATGGCCTTCACTCCAAGATCTCCTACAGTTATGAAATTTTTTCAGCTTACGATTTTCTCTGGGAGCTTTAAATTGAATTAAATTGCTTGAACCCTGACTAAAAGGTGGTGGAATGGCTGTAGGAGAATTGGTGTCTGGCAGTCAGGAAGAGGACACCAGGAGAACACATGGACATCATCCTGATTTCATCTTTCACTAGGTATCAGTGCTAATGGTTGTGACAATATGAAGGCTGTCAGTCTTGAAATGGAAACTATCAAATTCCAAGGAATTAACCCTGAGATAAAATTCAACAATGCAGAAATAAATTTCTATCTCTTTTAATATAATCCAATGGAGGGTATTGCTTTAAACATACTACATTTTCCACTCTGCCACCCTATATCCATTTTTATGGGAGAAAAAACTGAAATGAAATATTAGATGTTTCACAAAAACATGTGTAGAGAAAAGACAAAAGTAGAAGTGATGGTTTATTTGGGGAATATCTAGGGTAACAGTGAGCTCATAATATTTCCCTCCTTAGTTCCTTAAAGAACATGAAAGGAGGGTTCTAGGAAAGAGGGATGGGGGGATGGGAGATTTGCTGGTACTTCTTAGGTGTAGAGAACTACACAAAGGCAATACGAGTTTCCCCAATTCATCACAGGTACTCATATATATCAGAGCATATGACACTGGGAAGAGATACATCTTTTCATATCCTTCACAGAAGTGTGTGGGAGGCCTTCCTCAATTCTATGGATTGATGTGCAAAGATTCTACCAGTAATCTTTTGCTCTTGCTACATTATTGTCTTATCTATAGTTATATATGAGGAGGCACAAGGGAGCTAGGTGGTAAAGTGGATACAGTGCATGACTTGAAATCAGAAAACTTATTTTCTTCAGTTCAAAATCTGGCTTCAGATGCTTACTAGATATAACCTTTGACAAGTCACTTAACTCTATTTACCTCAGTTTCCTAATCTGTAAAATGAACTGGAAAAGTAAATGACATATCACTCCAGTATCTTTGCCAAGAAAAATCAAATGGGGTCACAATGAGTTCTTGTGACCAAAGTAATTGAACACTGAAAACATGAAAGGGCAGCGTGATGGAGAGGGAAGGATACTAGATCTCTAGTTAGCAGAAATGAGTTTGAATCTTGGCTCTGCCGCTAAATTATTACATTTGACCCCTCTAGCTCTCAGTTTCCTTATTTTCAAAATAAAGATGTTGGGCCAGATGATCTAGATCTATGACATTATTATTTAGTAGTTTTTTAATCCCTTTGGAGATTTTTAATGTATATTTTGTGTGCGTGTGTGTGTGTGTGTGTGTGTGTGTGTGTGTGTGTGTTTAAAGCAGTAAAATGATTCTGGAATAACTCAGAGAACTTGGGTTCAAATTTTACTCCCTGCGGCAAGTCACTTGTCACTTAACTTCTTTGACTCATTCTTTTTCAGTTGAAAAATTGGGGGAAGGTCTAAATGACCTCTGAGGTTCCTTTTAACTCCAAATCTATTATTCTATGAACTTTTATTTAACTATCAAAAATGAGGTCTTAAATAAAAACGAATTCTGGGACTCAAATGGGTTAAATCACATGCAGAAGCAATTTCTTCAGTAACTAAAATGTTAGATACCTACCATGTCATGTATACATTCTTAGACACATACTTACTTTTAGCAATTAAAATTCCTTTTCCCAGAAACTGAATATAGGTATTTAATGCCATGGGAACACAAATGTCAAGAGGTAATTTAGTTATATTAACATTCCTTGTAAATGTGACTTTAAAAGACCTGTTGAGGGTACAATATGTGAGCAATACTAAATTAGAGTAGATTTCATTATCTCTCCAGAAAATCAAAAAGATTTCATTAATATATTATGATACATATGTGAGGAAATACTAAAATACTTCTTTCCCTGTACTTATATTTTGAAATGTTTTGCAAAGGATTAAGAAATTTCCTAGTTATATATACTATCATTCTTATATTCCCACTTTTACAATGATTATCATTTCATCTAATATTTTTTTGAAATTATGGAATTCTACAGAGTACAAAATAGGGACTATTTCCTTTTCCTTTTTCTACATTATAGGAAGGAAACAATTATAGACTTAAAAATGTGTTATCATGAAAGCCATCGATACTAATGGAGGGGTTTTCACTTATTATAGTCATCCCACACTGAGGGAGACAGATAAACCAGGCATTTTTTTCCCCAAGATCATGACTTGAGTTTTGGAGAGGCAAAAACACAGTTCTGTGAATGGGCTTGAACCCAGGGTCAAGTGATATTCATTCTTTTTATTTCTCTTTTTTAAAATATAAAACCTCCAAAACATATGATTCACATTTTTCAAAACATGTATTAATCAAGCAATAATAAAAGAATGTTTTTTTTCAGTGTAATCATATCTAACAGTCCTTATAACCACAAAGCACAAGGCAGCTTCATAACTGCTGTGGATTTGGGGGTATTCCCTTTTGGTCTTGCTTCTGTAACTTAGCCTTTTCCCTTTCCTGGGGACCATTGTCTTTCTTCTGCCTTTGACCAACAGTTTCTACAGTCAAGAAAGTAGGAATTCAAGATGATTTGATATGATTTATTATCTGAAAGAAATTTTAACATGCCATTCATATTTGACAAGTCTTTCTGGATATGAGGTTAATTCCTATCTATCTCATTGCTTAAAAAATTCGGTTTATATAGTTTTAATGTTAATTTTAATAAACAAACAAACAACCAAACAAATAAATAAATAAATGAACTACTAATTAAAAAGGCACAGTGCATAGTGGATAGAGGGCCATAGGTTTGAGTCTTGTCTCTGACACCTACTAACTGTGTTATCATGAGTTGTACTTTGTCTCTCAGAAACAACCTTAAGTTTCTATATTCCAGAAATATTATCAATCTACACCCATGGAGGGCATTTCCTTATCAATGATTTCTTAAGCTGGTGAACTCACAGATCTCTTTTTTTGAAAACAATATAAAATATTTTTCTTTCATAAAATTCATAAATTATAAAACTCATTATCCCTATAATGTGTACTTTAATGTGCACATCAAAGTATCTTAGCTTGAAGATGCACTTTGACTTATAGTATGTATCTGTTGTATAAACTAGCTATTTTTGAATTGAGAATTATATCCATTTTATATTTTTTTCATTCTGGACAGTGTGGAAAAATTGATTGAAGTGGTTCACAACTACATTGAAACTTCAACAAGGATTCAGAATGAACTTGTTTTAAGTCCCTACTATGTTATCATAAGTCATACTTTGCCTCTCAGTGTACCCTGAGCAACAATCTTAAGTTTCTATATTCCAGAAATATCAATCTACACCCATGGAGGACATTTCCTTATCAATGGTTTCTTAAGTTGTTCCTCATCATTCCCTGCACCTTACATGGTTATTACGGATACTGTTTCCTTGGCTCTTAGTTTTCCTACTTCAGATACCCTCAGCTACCTCTCTAACAGTCAGTGTCAGAGTGCTTTTAAATGTATGGCAAATTTCCTAATGAGTCTTCCCTGACCAACCTCTCCCCCCACACTGATAACCACTTGGTTTGGTTCTTCTGAAGTTGCTTATGTTCTTTAGTGGCTACTTGTATATTTATTTATCTTTTCTTTCCAATTAAATTATAATTTTTTCTGAAAACAGAAAATTTGTTACATCTTATTCAGTGAAAAGGATATTAGACTTGGGTTTCAGAACATTCAGTTTCAAGTCCAAGATCTTATAAGCTCTGTGACCATCTAACCCCATTGGATTTCCATTTCCTCTTGTAAAAAAAAAAGGGAGACTAATATTTGCATGGCCTAAACTCACATGGTCACTGTGAATTATAAAGTGCTAAGTGACCATGACCTACTATTATTACCACTTTTACATCTTGAATATACAGAAGCAGAAAGAACTGCCCCAACTAAGGACCTAATCCCACCTGGGAACCCACCTGGGAACCCACCTGGGAACCCACCTGGGAAAGAGACCAACCGTGGGAAGAGCCACTGTCGCAAGGAAGGATATAATCCCAATGTTGTACTGGGACCAGTTCAAATGGGTTCATGAGAGTTGATTATAAAATTTTCAATGAGAACATTCATACCTTTGAAATCTGTAAATGTTAAAAACCATGGCTTGATTTTTTTTGTTTTGCTGATTTTCTAGACTTAAGAAAGTGATAGAAAAATGTTACTAATATGGAAAATGTTAAAAAGTTAATGTTTTCCCCAAGAACCAGTTGTTAAATGTTTATCAGTATACTTCCCTGTTCCCCTCTTTTGATTCTTATGGCCTAGATGAGATGGGAGTCAAGAACTCCATGAGGTAAAGGACCAACCAACTCCAACTTTTGTTCTGCTCCTGTCTCCAGAGTTCCTCTAGAGCAGGTCTTACCATCTGCTTTGCATGCCTTCATACTACAAGGAATCTTTGGCTTGTCATCCTCTGTACTCTTGTACCTTTAGGATTTTCAGAATTGTACATGTGACTGGCTGCTAACCTTTCCATCAATGTGTTGCCTCTCTCAATTAAAGCATGGACTCCTTGAGAACACGGGCTCTCTTTTTGACTCTATATCCTCATCTGAAGCACAAGGCTTGTAAACATAGAATGGATTCAGCAGATTATCATTCATTCATTCATTCACTCACTTCATGAAGGGGAAAAGAATTCATAGAAGGGCAATATTCAGCCTTTGACACAGGAGCATAGGGAGAGGGAGAAGAATTTTGCTTTGGTGAGGAGTGTTTACAGTCTGACCGTGTGTATCTATTCATGTGTTTGTATGTATATATGCATTGTGTATGTGTATGTATACATGTGTTCATAAGGTATAACTGAACTTGATTTCTCTAACCTTGAAGGACAAGTTCAGTACAAGTGTCCCTTTGAAACAAAGGTGAACTGAGTCTGCTTGCCTTCATAATAACCAGTTCCACAAAGCAAACTTACCTGCCTCTTTAAAGAAGTGACAATTATCTTATTGTGGTAGTTACTCTTAATTTTCCTCAGAGATGCCTGGATCAATAATTGTTTTCCCTACCTCTGGGTGCCATCTCCATGAACTCTTTTCGAAGGGTGTTGAGTTGTTGGATAGTGAGACAAGTATTTTTTTCTTTCTCCACGGGTGGAGGCCGGACAGGAGGAATTGGATTTGGAAAGACATTTACATCTCCATTGATGAAGAATTCGTCACCACTTAAAACAAGTTCATTCTGGATCCTTGTTGAAGTTTCAATGTGGTAGTGAGCCACTTCAGTCAATTTTTCCACACTGTCCAGAATGAAAACATACACAATAGATATAATTTTCAATTCAAAAATAGCTAGTTTATGCAACAGATACATACTATAAATCAGAGTGCATCTTCAAGCTAAGATACTTTGATGTGCACATTAAAGTACACATTAGAGGGATAATGAGTTTTATAATTGATGAATTTTATGAAAGAAAAAATATTTTATATTGCTTTCAAAAAAAGAGATCTGTGAGTTCATCAGATTAAGAAACCATTAGAAACTTAAGATTGTTGCTCAGGGTACACTGAGAGGCAAAGTACAACTCATGATAGCGCAGTTATCATGTGTCAGAGACAAGATTCAAACCCATGGCCCTCTACCCACTATGCACTGTGTCTTTTTAATTAACAATTTATTTATTTATTAAAATTAATATTAAAATTATATTAACACAAATTATTGAACAATGAGATGGATATGAGTTAACCTCATATCAGAAAGACTGGTCACATATGAATGGCATATTGAAATTTCTTTCAGATAATAAATCATATCAAATCAGCTTAAATGATAAATTCAGTAAAGATAATAAACAAGTTCATAGGTTGTCAAGAAGAGTTATGTCTATCTTTTTATAACCACATATCTGTTATCTAAGGGTTTTCTGCTTTTTGTTTTGTAAACAGACCTGTGAGTGCTTTGATTTTTGGGAATTACTGGTGAGGAAACTTCTATTAATAAAGATTGGCACCTACTCTGAAACTTTTATATTCTATATAGAGTACTGAGAAGTTAAATTCCTTGCATAGGATTTCACAACCAGTTTGTGTCAGAGACAGGACTTGAATTCAGATCTTAGCTCTGAAGTCATCTTTCCATCCACTCCAATATACTGTTTTTTCTTCTCCTGAGGCACAGTTTTTCAACATGGACCATGGCACAATTAATCAATTATGAAGACTCCAGCCAACATAATCATCACCAAGACTGTAATCAAATCATGTGGCTCTCAAAATAGGTAGGTACATAATGGTTTATAATACCAAGAGATTTTAGTGATTTTTGGACAATAAGATGGTGCAGTGGATAGAGCACCAGGTCTGGAGTCAGGAAGTTCATGAGGTCAAATCTGACTTCAGACACATACTAGCTGTGTGACCCAGGGCAAGTCACTTAGTCTGTTTCCCTCGATTTTCTCCTCTATCAAATGAGCTAGAACAGAAAATGGCAGGCACTCTAGTATCTTTGCCAAGAAAACACAGATAGGGTCAAGAAGAGTAGGACATGAAGTAGTTAGGAGTCAATTTGGGGGCTCTCTCAGGATTTAATAATGTAAATATTTTTGATATTTTCCTGGAATAAGGCAAGAAAAATGTAAGCAGATGGCTTGATTTCAAGTGTATTTCTTGGCATTCTTTGTGGAGAAATATCCCATAAATTTCTGGGAACATTGGCCTGGACTAGGAACTGAGTGATTAAAATGTCTGGAGGTGAAAGCTGAGAAGTCAAGATTGTGGACTTCTCCCCTGGTAATTGCAGTCAACTGATGTGGGAGGCTCTGAAGGATGACTGGACAAATAGCAATTGTGTAACTCCCCTGTTAGTTCCTTTACAAGAAGAGGAAGTCTCAACAAGTCACCTCAACAAGAATGTCCAACAAGAGCTGGAGATGACCTTTTGGAATAGATTAAGAAGATGCAGAAAGACATCTGGTTGTCTCTAGGGGAGAAGAGAAGGGGGAGAGAGGGATTGGACCGATTCATTTCCACTAACTCTCACCTATGTGTATGGGTTGTTTTCCACTAACTCTCACCTATGTGTATGGGTTGTTTTAGTCAGGGGATCTGCCCCTTCTGATTCTTGTAACTACCCCTACTTATGCCCTTCTCTTTATAGATAATGTACCAACCAAGGGATGAAGGTTTTGATGGAGAGGAGGAGGAGGAGGCTGAAGATGTACTCTATTGAGAGAAAAGGAGGTTGATACTACTGAGTGGCATGGCTATGTCCTACATATCTAGGAAGAGTCTTATCTCTGATTTTAGAGAATGGGGTATTAATAATGGTGGGAGGAGAGTCTAGGTGATAGAAGTCATTTTTAGTCTTTTGGTGTGGATAACTGGTGGATGAGGTGATCCACAGAAGTTTGAGAGCTGGCCTTGGGTGCCAGTCCCTCTGAGTTCAGCCTAAATTCTCAGTTCCTGGTTAGAGGTGCAGAATCACAAGATTCTGGTTCAGAGGAGAGAAACACAAGTAGCTTTGATTGATTCAGTTCAGGGTGACTATTGTTCATTCCAGTCTGGACAGGATATTTACTTGGGGAGTAGCAAATGTTTGTGAACTTATGTCTGGAAGCGGGTATACATATTTAGGACTGTACAATTTGTAGATATAGGTGGACTGAGATTCAAGTGGGATGTAATGATGGTACTTGGATCTCTTATCAGGATGCATTAAGGTAAAGAAAATTGTGATTACCACTGCACATACCCATCTACCCAAGACTTGGTCAGGGAGTTTTTATCCAGACTTATGGGTCTGCTACCTGGGCACAGAATGGGAGTTAGGGTTATGGAACCCCAATTTGTTCTGATTAGATTCTAAGTTATAGTACAAGCAATTACCAATTAGATAGCTAGGACCTTGAACTTGCTGTCTGACTAAGCCATGCAAAAAAGAGAGTTATTCAACAAGGAGGAGTTTATGGTAAATTGAACATATTAAGTTGATGCCTGAAAATATTTCAATAGACAAGTAGTTAGAGAAATAAGCAGGGACATCAGAAAGTTAGCATGTGTTCCTATTCAAATCTGAAAAAAATAGGATGGGTTCATGTCTCTGATATTGAGGAAGTAAAAATCTTGATACAAAGAGTTAGTAATCATGTCAATAACAAGAATTATGATTTGAAGAAGGAAATCACTAATAAGATGTGGAAACCTAAATTCTTATTTTAAAAAAACTGGGGGAATTGTGAGGAATAGAGGAGTGTTTGATCTCTATAAGAATGTGAAAGGAGATTGTTAGTTTATATTTCCAAACTGGGGGGGTCTGCCTGTATTTGTGCCTTTGGGCAAGTTTGTAAGTATAATACATAAGACTTAACCTCAACCTGAGATTAAATCAGGTCTGTCCCACCTAGTTCTGAGTTAACCTAGGGTCCTTCTCCTTTACTCAAGCTCAAGATTACTGCTCCCTCCCCTATGGTCATTAATATGTGGGGGAGGGGAACGTATGGAGGTTGACTGTACCAATTAAAACTGTTACCCCAGCCAAGGACTGGTAGGAAGATTGGAAGAAAGAGGGAGGAACAAGCCTTTCAAACTGCATATAAGAAACCAACCTTGTTGTGTATTCAGCATCCCTCTTCCTTTGAGAGAGGTGATCCTTTCATTAAGTTGGCTTAATAAAAAGCCATTTTAATCACTCCAGACTAAGTATTTTATGAGCCATTGATAACATCCCATATAATAAAGCAATTGCAAAATCTCTTTCTCTCTCTTTTTTCTCACTGAAGCCATAGCATGGTAGGATATAGGAACAGGTAGTTTTGAGAGATTCCCCCCTCTTTTCTGAAATTTTTCTTTCATTGTGGTTAGTCATTTCATTTAGTTTGATTTTTTTTTTTTGTGATCCCATTTTGGGGTTTCCTTGGCAAAAATATTGGAGTAGTCTGTCCTTTTCTTCTCCAGCTCATTTAAAGATAAGGAAATGGAGGCAAACAGGATTAAATGATTTGACAGCTAGTGTCTGAGACCAGGTATTTTTTTTGGGGGTGTTTGCAAGGCAGTGGGGCCGGGTGGCTTGGGTCCTTCTGACTCAAGGGCTAGGGCTCTATTCACAACACTACCTAGCTGCCTCCGAGATCAATTTTGAATTTAGTAAGATAAGTCTTCCAGATTCCCAGTCCAGTGCTTTATCTTCTGTGTCCACTTAGCTACCCTTGCTCTTCTTTTAAACTCTAAAGGACAATATTATACATTATAAGCCATTCAAGAAAACTTTGCTCTCACAAACTTTATTTTGACTCTAACTCCCACTCACCTTTCTTTTTCTTCCTCTGTTCTTACCTCTGTCTTTCTAGTCTATTTCAATTATTTAAATCAGTATCTTGATACTCAGTGATTCACCTTTCACTTATGAGACAAGCCAGTAAATTTCCCACATGAAATCAACAGTTCTTAATCCTCCAAATTGTTATATTATTTTTCATTTTGTGTGTTTTATCCTCTTAAGTCATAAAACAATTATATGCTAATGAACTGAGGAACCATATCACTATAGCCACAAGTTCTCAAAATGGCTCATCAGCTTGTCATTGAAGTTTTTTTCAAACTACACAAATCTCATTTGAAAATCATTTCTTTAATTCATATTTTAGTAGTAAAAGTAATGAAACCTTACCAAAGAATGGATTCCATGAAAACTAGCATGTCCAAAGAGGGGAAAAAAATCTGAGACAAAAAATATTAGAATAAAAATCTAAAGACTTAAAAAAATAGAAGAAAGCACAAACTAGCAAATAACAAAAACAATTGGCCTGGAAAACAAGGAGGGATAATTTAAGAATGGTTGAACTCAGGGGCTGCTAGGTGGCTCAGTGGCTAGAGCAGTGACCCTGGAGTTGGGAAGGCCTGGGTTCAGGTTTGGCCTTAGACACGTGGTATTTGCCTAGCTATGTTGACCTTGGGTGGGTCACTTAATCACATTGCCTTAAATAAATAAGATAATAATAATAATAAAAAAGATCATTGAACTCTCTTAAAGCTATGAAAATATTTCAATAAATCAAATAACTGCCCAGATCTATTAGAGATAGAAGGCAAAATGAAAATTAAAAAGAATCTACAGAATATTTCTTTTTTTTAAAGAAAGATTTCATTTTGAGTTTTACAATTTTCCCCTATTCTTGCTTTCCTCCCCCCCCCCCCCCGCCAGAAGGCAGTCTGTTAGTTTTTACATTGTTTCCGTGGTATACATTGATCTAAGTTGAATGTGATGAGAAAGAAATCATATCCTTAAGGAAGAAAAATGAAGTATAAGAGATAGTAAAATAAAAAAAAAAGAAGAGGAGGATATGACTGACAATTGAACATGTCACTTACTAATTATGTATCTATGATCAAGTCATTTAAATGTTCTGAGCTTTAGTTTCTTTATCTGTAAAATCTGGATAATAATAGTTCTCTATAAAAAAGGAAGGTTCCTTTTTTTTTAAAGACATAATTTATGGGGTGGTTAGGTGGCACAGTGGATAAAGCACCGGCCCTGGAGTCAGGAGTACCTGGGTTCAAATCCAGTCTCAGAAACTTAATAATTACCTAGCTGTGTGGCCTTGGGCAAGCCACTTAACTCCATTTGCCTTTCAAAAACCTAAAAAATAACAACAACATGAAGACATAATTTAAGTAAAGTGCTTTGTGAACATTAAGGTTCTATGTAATTTTAGTTAGTTGTGTCAGAAAGTCATCTATATTAATCAATTATGTTATAAAGTAAGTGCCTTGTAAATTAAAGTGCATTGTCTTAAGAGGTAGTGTAGATATGATGGCATTGATATTAGACCACAGTCACAGGACCTCCAGCACAATCCTAGTTCTGCTCTACTTCCTGTCCATATCACCTTATTTAACTTTTCTGGCCCTTGGTTTCTTCTGTATTGATACCTGCTCTGCCTACCTCACAGACTTGTGAAGATCCTTTAATAAGATGGATGTGAGAATGTTATCAATTGTACAATATGTAGCAAAAAATAATCAGAAAAAAGAAATTGAGAGAATAAATAAATATAGTTGATGAGTTGAATCCCTAGGATTTCTTACTTGAATTTTTTACTTAAATTCCTCAAAATTTAATAATTTTAGGGAAAATATTACAGAAAACTTCCCAATTAAATGTCTAATATCCAAGTGCTTGTGTGTGTATGTGTGTGTATATGTATAAATAGATAGACAAATATATAACCATAAAATATTATCTCTAATAGATAAGTTTTCAAATAGTACAAATAGGGAATTCTCATATGAAGAAGTACAAGTTATCAACAACTATACAAAAAAAGGTTCAAATCCCCAATAATAAGAGCAATACACAATAAAATAACTCTAACATTCTACCTTATACTTATCACATAGGCAAAGATCATAACAACAGTTACAAATTTATTGCCAAGCACAGTGCTATGAAGTGACTTGCCCAAGTTCACATTGCTAACAAGTGTCCGAGGTTGGTGATTCAGGTATGCTAATTCCTGTGCCCACTGTTCTATCCACTGTTCTACCTAGCTGTTGATAAAAGGGGAAAATGGGGGTACTTCTGGCCAAGAAGAGAAGACAGGCACTGTGATAGGTTCTTCTCTTTCCTCAAAAATAACATGAAAGAAAACTCTTAAAAGAAATTCAATCAACAAAACCTAGAAAGAGAAACTATGAGAAGAACACCTACCTCAAGGTCTGTCTCAAGAGACTCTGGGTGAAATGGGAGAGGAGAATGGAGGGTCAGCACAAGGACAGTTCGGGGAAGCCAGGGGACTAGCCTCAGCTGAAGAGACTTTGGTGAGTGGTGGGTGCAAGAGCCAAATTTAGCAGTGGAATCTTTGGCCCAAGGGAGAGGAGCTACAGGAGGGTGAGTTCCCACACAGAGAGTTTCAGAGCACACCTAGAGAACAAGCAGCTGGGCAAGGGACCTGAGTTCCCTACTTTCAGCAGAGCCTTTTTCCCAGAACAAACAATAAACCACCTCCCACCCCTCAGGCTCAGGTGGGCAACAGAGTTCACTCAGTGAAAGAGAGATTAACTCCTTCCCCCAGGGCTCAGGACATTGGTCAAGGTCAACTCAGACCCTGCTGCTGAGGGACACAAATACTCCAGAGAAAGCAACGAGTGCCCACTACTGGTTGGCCCTTGGAATTTCTAAGCCAAGTGAACAAAGTCTCGAGGATCTTCAAAATCAAACCTCGGATAGCCAGCCCCCCCAACACAAGATCCTAGAAAGATGAAGAAAGGCCAGTAAAAGGGGGGGCCCATGGAAAAATACTTGGAAGAAATAGATTCTAAGCCAGAGAGATCTAGCACTGCTGAGAATATGAATTGGTCTCCAACCCAGAAAGATTTCCTTGAAGAAATCAGGAAGGAGTTTAACAATCAATTGGAAAAATTGGGAAAAGAAACTCAAGAGAAAATTAACACCTTGCAACAAGAAAACAAATCCTTGGAAAATACATTTGGACAAATAGAAAATGAGAATAACTCTCTCAAATACTCAATTGGACAAATGGAAAAAGAAAATGATTCTCTCAAAAGTACACTTGGGCAAATGGAAAACCTCTCCAAAAATAGAATTGATCAACTGGAAAAGGATAAAATAAAATTCTTCTTTAAAAAAGGAATAAAATTGGTGGAAATTAATGATTTCTTGAGACAACAAGGTTCTTTTAAACAAAAGCAAAAGATCAAAAAAAATAGAAGAAAATGTAAAATACCTCATCAGAAAAACCACTGAACTCAAGAACAGTTCAAGAAGGGACAACCTGAGAATTATAGGCCTTCCTGCAAACATTGAAGAAGGGGGGAAAAGCCTGGAATTAATATTACAGCATTTAGTGATGGAAAAGTGCCCTGATATCATGGAACCAGAGGGCAAAATATTTATTGAAATAATATATTGATTCCCTCTGGAAGAAGATCCTAAAATGAAAACACCAAGGAATGTGACCAAATTCCCGATAAACTATCAGATTAAAGAGAAAATCCTGCAAGCAGCCAGAATAAAACAGTTTAAACACCAAGGAGCCACAGTAAGGATTAGGCAGTACTTGGCCACATCAACATTAAAGGACTGAAGAGCCTGGAATGAGATATTCCAAAGAGCATGGGAGCTTGGAATGCAGCCACTACTACCAGACAAAGTTGAGCCTTCTCTTCCAGGGGAAAAGATGGACATTTAATGAAATGGGAAACTCCCAACATTTTCAGATGAAAAGATCAGAGCTAAATAGAAAATTTGGACATAAAACAGGAGGCTCAAGAGACACATGAAAAGGTTAAAAAAAAGGGTAAAGGAAAAAAACCTGTTATCCAATAAAATGAAAGTGGCTAAATCTCTACCTTAGAGAAAGACTCTAATAACTCAAGAATTGTAACTCTATTAGAGAGAATATACTTAGCCAGAAATGATGGACACACATAACTTTTCTTTGACCCATAATGATTTAAAAACACTACCTCCTTAAAAAGGGGGACAGTAGGGAGATGGGAAGATGGAAGACATTGAATGGGGTAAATCTCATTACATCAAGAGGTACAAAAGACCTATTGTAATAGAGGAGAAGAAGGGAGGAGCTGAGAACTACCTAAATCTTCCTCTCATCACACTTGGCTTAACGTTAACTTACACCCACTTAGTTAAGAAACTTATCTTACCTTTGAAGTATTAAAAGGTGAAAAGGGGATGGGGTGGATGGGGAGGGGGAGAAAAAGGGGAACTAACAGAAGGAAGGGAAGAAGGGGAAAAAGGAAAGGGGAAAGAAAGGGGAGGGGGGTTGATACAGGAGGGCAAATACACGGCAGGTGGAGGTATTCAGATACAAAACACTGGGGAATATGGATAAAGGGAAAAAAGGGGGAAAGGTACAAAGGGAAGATAGCATGGAGGGAAATAAAGCGTTAGTAATTATAACTTTGAATATGAATGGGATGAACTCTCCCTTAAAACATAAGCAAATAGCAGAGTCAATTAAAAACCAGAATCCTATAATATGTTACAAGAAACTCATTTGAAGCAGAGAGATACATATAGAGTAAAGGTAAAAGGTTGGAACAAAATATCTTTTGCTTCAGCTGAAGTGAAAAAGGCAGGGGTAGCAATCCTTATCTCAGACAAAGGAAGTGAAAAAATAGATCTCATTAAAAGAGATAAGGAAGGAAACTATATCCTCCTAAAAGGTACCATAGACAATAAAGTAATTTCAATACTAAATATGTATGCACCCAATGATATAGCATAGAAGTTCTTAGAGAAGTTCAAATTGCTACATGAAGACATAGACAGGAAAACTGTACCAATGGGAGATCTCAAGTTCTTGCTCTCTCATATTTAGATAAATTGAATCATAAAATAAACAAGAAAGAAGTTAAGGAAGTAAATAGATTACTAGAAAATCTAGATATGATAGACTTATGGAGGAAATTGAATGGGGATAGAAAGGCATATACTTTGTTTTCTGCAGTACATGGCACACAAAAATTGAACATGAACTAGGGCATAAAAATGTAATGATCAATTGCAGAAAGGTAGAAATGATGAATACATCTTTCTTAGATCATAATGCAATAAAAATCATATGAAATATTGGACCAGGGAGATATAGACACAGAACTAATTGGAAACTAAATAACCTCATTTTTAAAGAATGAGTGGATCAAGCAACAAATTATAGAAAGAATTATTTCTTCCTAGATAATAACAATAATGAAACAACATACCAAAACCTATGGGATACACTTGAGGCAGCTCTCAGGGGATATGCTATATCTTAAAATGCTTACATGAATAAATTAGAGAAAGAAGAAATCAATGAATAGTTATGCAACTAAAAAAATTAGAGAAAGATCAAATTAAAATCCCCCAATTAAACACAAAATTACAAATTCTAAAAATTGAAGGAAAAATTAATAAAATTGAAAGCAAGAACACTAATGAATAAAACCAAGATCTGGTTTTATGAAAACATCAATAAAATTGATAAAACTCCAATCAATTTGATAAAAAAAGAAAATCAAATTGCTAGTATCATAAATGAAAAATTTAATCTCAGCACCAATGAAGAGGAAATTAAAAAATAATTAGGAATTATTTTACCCAACTCTATGCCAACAAATTTAACAATCTAGGTGAAATGGATGAAAATTTACAAAAATATGAGTTGCCCAGGTTAAATGAAGAGGAAATTAAACACCTAAACAACCCTATCCCAGAAAAAGAAATTCAATAAATCATTATTGAACTTCCTAAGAAAAAATTTCCAGGGCCACACGGATTCACAAATGAAATCTATCAAATATTTAAGGAACATGTGGTTCTAATTCTATATGAACTCTTTGGAAAATTAGGTGAAGATGGACCCCTCCGTACTCTTTATATGACCCCAATATGGTGCTGATACCTAAACCATGAAGAGTTAAAACAGAGAAAGAAAATTATAGACCTATATATTTCATGAATATAGATGCAATAATCTTAAATAAAATCTTAGTAAAACGATTACAACAAGTAATCACTAGGATAATACATTATGATCAAGTGTAAAAGGATTTATCCCAGGAACACAGGGCTGGTTCAATATTAGGAAAACTGTTAGTATAATTAATTATATCAATAACAATCCTATCAGAAATAAAATGATCATATCAATAGATGCTGAAAAAGCTTTTGATAAAATACAGCACCCATTCCTACTAGAAACCCTAGAGAGTATAGGAATAAATGCATTACTCCTCAGAATAATAAGCAGTATCTATCTGAAACCATTAACAAGCATTATATGCAATGGGGATAGGGTAGAGGCATTCCCAATAAGATCAAGGGTGAAACAAGGATGTCCACTGTCACCAGTACTATTCAATATTGTATTAGAAATGTTACCTCGAGTAATAAGAGAAGAAAAAGAAATTGAAGGAATTAGAACTGGGAAGGAAGAGACAAAATTCTCATTCTTTGCAGATGATATGATAGTATGTCTAGAGAATCCCTCCAAAATCATCTAAAAGTCTACTAGAAATAATTAACAACTTTAGCAAAGTTGCAGGATATATAATAAACCTTAATAAATCCTCAACTTTCTATATATGAGTAGCAAGATACAGCAGAAAGAGCTAGAAAGAGAAATCCTATTCAAAGTAACCTCAGACAGTATACAATAACTGGCAGTCTACCTGCCAAGGCAGTCTCAAAACACTTTAAAAACAATTACAAAACACTTACACAAATAAAATCAGATTTAAATAACTGGGCAAACATCATCTGCTTATGCATAGGTCTTGCTAATATAATAAAAATGACAATTTTACCAAAACTAAACTACTTGTTTAGTGCCCTGCCAATCAAAATTCCAAAAAATTACTTTAATGAGTTAGAAAAAATAAGTAAATTTATAGGGAGAAATAAAAAGTCAAGAATTTCCAGGAATTCAATGAAAAAAAGTACAAAAGAAGGTGGCTTAGCCTTACCAGATCTAAAAATTAAATTATAAAGCATCAGTCAACAAAACCGTCTGATATTGGCTAAGAAATAAAGTGGTGGATGAGTGGAATAGACTAGGTGCAACAGCAGGAAATGATTATAGTAATCTGCTGTTTGATAAACCCAAAGAGTTCAGATATTGGAATAAAAACTCTTTCTTTGATAAAAACTGTTGGGAAAATTGGAAGTTAGTATGAAAGAAACTTAGATTAGACCAACACCTCACACCCTATCCCAAAATAAGATCAAAATGGATACAGGCTTTAGACATTAAAAACAATATTATTAGCAAACTAGAAAATCAAGGAGGAGTTTACCTGTCAGATCTATAGAAAGGGAAGCAGCTTATGACCAAGGAAGAGATGGAGAGCATCTTTAAAAACAAACTAGATAATTTTGATTACATTAAATTCAAAAGCTTTTTCACAGACAAAATCACTGTAATCAAGATCAAAAGAAATATAGTAAATTCAAAAACAATTTTTACAACTAGTATTTCTGACAAAGGACTCATTTCTAAAATATACATAGAACTCAGTCCAATTTTCTCAAAATCAAGCCATTCCCCAAATGACAAATGGTCAAAGGATATGCAGAGACAATTTACGGCTGAGGAAATCAAAGCAATCCATAGTCACATGAAAAATTGCTCTAAATCATTACTTATTAGAGAAATGAAAATTAAAGCATCTCTGATACACCACCACACACTTCTCAGACTGGTCAATATGATCAGAGAGGACAATGATCAATGTTGGAAGGGATGTGAGAAATCTGGGACTAATACATTGTTGGTGGAGCTGTGAACTCATCTAACCTTTCTGGAGAGCATTTTGGAATTACTCCCAAAGGGCATCAAAAATGTGCATACCTTTTGATCTAGCAATACTACTACTGGGTCTATATCCTGAAGAGATCATGAAAAAGGATAAAAACACCTCTTGTACAAAAGAATTGGAAATTGAGAGAATGTTCATCATTTGGGGAATGGCTGAACAAGTTGTGGTATATGTATGTCATGAAACACTATTGTTCTATTATAAACTAGGAGAGATGGAAATTCAGGGAAGCCTCAAATGATTTGCATGAACTGATGCTGAGCAAGAAGAGCAGACTCAGAAAAACATTGTATACTTTAACAGTAACATCGGGGTGATGATAAACCTTGATGACCTTGCTCATTTCTTCAGTGCAACAAATCAGGGACAATTTTGGGCTATCTGCAATGGAGAATACCATCTATATCCAGAGAAAGAATTGTGGAATTTGAACAAAGACAAAGACTATTACCTTCAAGTTATTAAAAATTCCTGTTAATCTTATTATGTAATTTTGCTATCTCTTATACTTTATTTTTCTTCCTTAAGGATATGATTTCTCTCTCATCACATTCAAATGAGATCAGTGTATACCATGGAAACAATGTAAAGACTAACAGAATGTCTTCTGTGGGGGGAGAGAAACAAGAATGGGGGAAAATTGTAAAACTCAAAATAAATAAAATCTTTCTAAAAAAATAAAAAGGAAAATAGGAATAGTTGGAGTGGATGTGGGAGAACAGGCACACTGATGGTGGAACTGTGAATTGATTAAGAATTGGAAGTATACTCTAAAAGTCACTAACTTTATGTACCATTTGACTCAGCAATATCATCATTAAACAAGAACCTCAAAGAGAACATCATGGAGGCAAAAGTATGGTTTTCATCAGTGTCTCTTTTTGAAAGCAAGAAATGTAGGGAGCTGCTATAGGACCTGAACAGTGCATACTCATAGACAACACATTCATATTGTTGCAAGAGAACTCAGCAGGTATCATATCCAAATATCAACTCTGTGTGAAGCAAAGCTGGCAACTGAAGACCAGTTTACTGAAGTTTAAGCTGGATACCTGGTTCTCCGGAGTGGCCTCAGTGAAGGGGAATGACAGGAAGCTGGGGTAGGTTTTGTGATCAAAACTAATCTAGTCAACATTCTGGTGCATCTCAGCTACTCAGTGCTCATGGATCCACTTTGATTAAAGATAGAGTCATGGTCCTTGAGAGATGGGCTCAACTATAGTATTCTTAACAGACCACGATCAATACAGAAGCCATTGACTGTTTTCCTCAAATTGAAGTCAACTTTCAAATGGGAAAGCTCCTGATACTGATTCTGTTCCAGCTGAGATCTACAAGGTGGTGGTGGGGAATCCACTGCCATTCAAAAACTGATTGAAATTTTCCAGGTTATTTGGCATGAAGACGTTATCCCCCAAGAATTCAAGAACGTCTCCATTGTCTTTAAAGGTAAAGGGAATAGAATGTCCTGTGATAATCACAGGGGTGTTTCTCTTTTAGTCATTGTCATTCTTGCCAGAGTCATTAACAGGCTGATCCTTCACCTGGAAGATGGTCACTTCCCTGAGAGCCAGTGTGGCTTCAGAAATGGTAGAGGAACAGTTGATAAGGTATTTGCTGCCCGATAACTCCAGGAAAATGCCAGGAACAGAACAGAGTTCTGTATACAACATTTGTAGATCTGACCAAGGCTTTTGATACTGTCAGTCATGAGCAATTATGGAAAACTGTCAAAATTTGGTTCATTGATATTATTTGTCAAGTTCATGCCAGCATGCATGCCTGGGTTCTGGATAGGGGACAATGCTCTAGATTTCCCAGTCACCAATGAAGTGAAACGAGGCTGTATCCTTGTTACCATACTTTTTAGAATGATGTTTTTAGCCATGTTATAAAATGTCTTCACTGAGGACGAGCATGGCTTCAAGGTCAACTATCACACTGATGGTAAATTCTTCAACTTGAAAAGGATACAAACCAAGACAAAAGTAAAGGGAGTGTTGTTGCATGATGTTCTGTTTGCAGATGATTGTGCACTCAATGCAAACTCTGAAACTGAGGTACAACAAAGTATGGATCGATTCTCTGCTACTTGTGCTAATTTTAGTCTAATAATTAATATCAAAAAGCACAGGGGCTTCATCAGCCAGAATGACATCATGCATAGGGGGAACCATTGATTTCAGCAAATGGAGAAGCTTTGAGTACCATGGACAGGTTTGCTTACCTTGACACTCAAATTACCAGAGCTAGCTCAGAATTTGTGAGGCTCCAAAAGAAAGTGTGGAGAGAAGAGCTATTAGACTGACTACCAAACTGAAGGTCTATAGAGCTATTGCGCTGACCTCATTGCTATATGCCTGTAAAATTTGGAAAGTTTACCAGCACCATGACAGGAAACTGTATCATTTCCATTTAAATTGTCTTAGGAAGATTCTGAAGATAATCTGGTGTGAGAAGATACCACATACTGAGGTCCTTTCTCAAGCTGTATGGTTAATATATATGTGTAAATATATATATATATATATATATATATATATATATATATATATATGTGTGTGTGTGTGTGTGTGTGTGTGTGTATATATATATATATATATATATATATATATATATATATATATATATATATTATAAGATTTTCCATGGTAAGGCCTTATAGTTTAGGTAGAGAATTATTATACAGAGAATTACTTATCCCCAACTCACCCCTGATGTACAGGGAGGGGAGATGAGGAGGACTGATCTTATGTATATATTTAAAACAGCTTGAGTATTTAAAAAAACTGCTGAACATCCTTAACTGGTCTGGTCAGACTCTCAAGGCCATACTTGATTAATATTGCCTATCTCTTCAGGAACTAGCCATTCCTGAATGTAAACACCATAATTCTTGGGTTTTGGGGAGGGGTGGCTCCCTCCTCAGACAACCTGGAAAATTTGGTTTTATTCCACAAAAAATTGGCAAGAAGTATTCTCTGTTTTCAATCTATATAACATCTAATTAGACCTTAACCTAAATTGGAAATTCACCCAAGGAGAGAATGCTCTGCCTGGGATCTTTCTAAGTGGGACTCTGAAGGCTGTACCCTGGGACTTCCCAGCCACTGTCGATTGAGATGGTGAAGATTATTGGTTACTTTTGCTGTAAAGCTGATTTATTTCTACCTGTTTTATAATCACTTTATTAAATATACTTTTTTAGCTTTGTTGTGTGAATGTGTCATTTTGTAGGAGCGATTCGAGACCAAAACTCATTAATCAAACACTTGCTAAATTGCCTAGCCTTCAAATGTTACTATAGAGAGTATGATGGGCTGGATACATTTTAGGATGCCAGATGTATGCTTAACAAAAAGACTATTTTATAGAGAAATCACATGGGGCAAGTGCTCATAAGGGGTCAGAAGAAGTGACACCAAGACACCCTGAAGTTCTCATTGAAGAACTTCAGAATTGACTTTATAGCATGGGAAGACACTGGCACAGGACTGCCCAGCATGATATGCCCTTCTCAGTGAGGGTACTGCACTCTAAGGGAAGGGCAAAATTGAAACAACCCAAAGGAAATGTTACATTCATAAGTTTTAAGTACCCACCACAGGTATTCATATGGATTATCCATGCTTAATCTGTGGTAGAGCATTCCAAGATCATATTGGTCTTAGCCAAATTCATACACAATGTCTCAAACACAGTGATGTCATTTTGTTCTTCAGTATTGAAGGCCAGGGAAACAACCAACATGGCATGGAAACTTCTTGTTTCATGAAGTCAAAACTAGGTAGAGAAGCAGATGCAGTGGAGTGAGCAGGAAAGTTTAGTTTCTGCCCTCTATAAAGGAATGTATTGGAAAGATTTTAATACTCCTCCTCACCCTGCCCCCTGCCAAGCTTTCCAATCAGAGGGGAGAGGAGGTAGAGGGAGAATGGTGTCAGTCTAGGCTAGCGGGGCGTGATGATGAGGTTAGAGGTGATGAGATTCAATCTGGGAGAGGCATATTGTTCCATGGAGTTGTAAGCAAATATGGCATGAGATGAAGAGTGGAGATGAACCAACCTTTTTATCCAAGTAATATAATAAATATATTGAATAAACGTTAACAAAAAGCAGGAGCACATGATTCATTGATGATGTTGATGATTTGGAGCACAATGAGATCAAAATGGTTCCATCATAATTGGTGACTTGACACTGGGAAATCATTGAAGAAGGCTGATACTGTGGTGAGAGCATCTCTAATATTCTTTCCAAGGTAAGCTTTAATTTTGGTCATTGCGAACAAAGATACTTCTTGATAGACACTTTTGGTTTTATTTTTTTTTGTACTCCACATGGACTTTAAGACTGCCTGCATGATTAGTTGTTGTGAAAGTTTAATTTTTCATGCCTAACTTTACAACTGCATCATCAAATTTACAACCAATCAAATGTTAGCATCAAAGTATGTGTTGGTGAAATTCATTACAACCTGATTCTTTGTAGAGTCATTGAAATATTCTATGTTGCCAAAGGAAACAGAGACTGGGGCAGGCCTGTTTGTTTCAATATTGGTACTGATTTTTAATTCCCATGTTGGATGATTTTCCACACAGGAATAAGTGATACCAAGATTGATGTCAACTGAAGGTCCCTTCAACATGATTGCTGGGGTATCAGGGTGGTAACTGGTCAATGTGAGGGAAGAGAAGTTACTGCTGTGCTGGGCCTGAGTTATTGAGTTTTGAGAAGTCAGACAGTGAAATTTCCCAGATTGTAAACAAATATTGGTACATAGTAAAATAGATATATATTGTATACATGTATATATTAGCGATTAGGACATGGTCCTAGAGAGATGGGCTGAACATTTCTTTGGTGCTCTCAACAGACCATCATCAACCAATGCTGAAGTCATTGACCTTTTACCTCAGGTTGAAGTCAATTCCTCCCTATATGAAGTTTCAATGAAAGAAGAGGTTTTGAATATTGTCAGGTTCCTTTTTATGTAGCAAAACTTCTGAGTTCATTATAATCCAGCTGAGTTTTACAAGAAAGGGAGTTCATTGTGCATACAAAAGCTGACTGAAATTTTCCAGATTATAAGTACAAGAGAAGAGTATTCCCTAGGAGATGCCTCCATTGTCCTCCCTTTAAAGGGAATAGATTGTGCTGTGACAATGACAAGAGTGTTTCTTAGTCACTTATGGCAAGATCCTCCTTAATAGGAAGATCCTTCACCTGGAAAATGGTGATTGACATGAGAGCAACTGGAGCTTAAGAAAGGACTCAGAAATAACTGACATGGTATTTGCTGTCCAGCAACTCAAGGAGCAGTAGATCTGATCAATGCCTTTGATACTGTCAGTTGCAAGGCCTTATGGAAAATCATGTCAAAATTTGGTTGCCTGGAGTTCATCATTTCTTTTATGTCAATTTCATATAAATTATACAAGTGCTTGTTTGAGTTCTGGATCAGGGATTGATATTCTTGTACTTTCCCACTCACCAATGAAGTGAAACAAATTTGTGTGTTTGCTTCCATGTTTCTTAGCATGATGTTTTCAGCCATACTGTTAAATGTCTTCAAAAGATGAGCAGAGTATCAAGATCAACTTTAAAAGTCTCCAAACAAGACCAAAGTGATGGGAATTTTGTGGCATGATTTTCTGTTTGCAGATGATTATGCCCTCAATGCAATCTTTGAAGAAGAGATGCAGCAAAGTATAGATTGATTCTCTGCTGCTTGATCTCATTTTGGTCTAACAATACCAAGAAAACACAGGTGCTCCATCAGTCAGCTCTGCATCATTTATATGTAAAAACATCAATTACAGTAAATAGTGATATTTTGAATATATGGATAAGTTCACTTACTTTGGCAGGGAGGTACACGTCAATAATGAGGTTGATTTACACAATGCCAGAGCCAGCTCAGTATTTGGGAGGCTCCAGAAGAAAGTGTGGGAGAGAAGAGGATTAGATTGACTACCAAACTGAAGGTCTACAGAGCTATTGTGCTGACCTCATTGCTGTATGCCTGTGAAACCTGGACAGTCTACCAGTGCCATAGTCTTAGGAAGATTCTGAAGATCGTCTGACAAGATACCAGCTACTAAGATCCAAATCGAACTAAACTGCCAAATATTCAAACATTACTACAGAGAGCACAACTCTGATGATTTGTTGTTTGAATACCAAACATAAACTTGCCTAAAAGACTATTTTATGGAGAACTTATACAAGGCAAGCACTACATGGTGGTTAGAAAAAGAGATAATTAGAACATTCTCAAGGTCTATCTTAAAGAATTCTGGAAATTAATTGAGACATAGGAGACACTGGCATGCCCTCATCAGAGAAGGCACTGTGCTGTATGAGTAAAGCAGAACTGAAATAGTTTCAAAGAATCAAGAGATGTGCAAATTTAGAGAATTCACCCCTAATGATCACACAGACTATTTGTGCCTGACCTGTGGTAGAGTACTCCAAGCTCACATCAGTCTGATCAGCCACAGTCAGACACATTGTAAGTTCATGCTAATATGATGTTGTCATTTTGGTCCATTTTGAGAAAGAAGGACAACCACCAAGCAACATGTATTATATCACAAAGGCACATGAACATACTGATATTCTAAAAACAAAAATTTGCTTTTTTCTGAAATAGTAATATTGGACATTTCTTTAAAGTTTACAAAACTCTTTAAATACATGATTTCTTTTAAGCTTAGAGATGTACTATCATTAGTTTAGAACAGCTCTTGAGAATCAGCTGTCAATGTTAGCATTCATAGACAATACTACAAATCAGGGCTTGGTTTATTGTTGGTTGTTTTCTACAAAGAGATGGAGAAAATTAAACTTAGAAATCTGACTTGATGGCACCTATTAAAATGTGCTATAAAAACAGTTGTTAAAAACAGTCATAAGACAATAAAACTGAAGGAGTTAGGACTATTATTATTATTATTATTATTATTATTATTCCAATTTTTTAAATGAAGCAACACTCTCAGGAAGGTTAAATGACAATGTTTTTATAATCTGTTATACATAGTGCATTATCTCACTGGTTCTTGCTTAAAGAGTTTGAATTCATTTCCAAGATTAGGCCTGAGAACCTTTAAGAGTTAACTGAAAAGTCAAATTCAAAGTAATCAGGTAGCCAAAAAGGTGAGCTCCATCTAGTGGGAAGTCAATTAAATCACTTGTCTATAATTGGGCAATTAAGTTTTATTCAATAAGGAAAGACTCAATATGAGCTATAGTAATTTTCCCTAGAGATGGAAGTTGAAAAGATAGGTCAATGGACCCTAAATTGGACTTAAAAGTGAGGTCCCACTTTTGGTACTCCTAAGCAACATAAATACTATGTGCTGAGAAGACAGCTGGTTTTTTTCATGTACAGTTATATATATTTTTTTGTATCTTTAAATGGGGGGCAGGGAGGGTAGGCAAAAAAGAAATAAATAATCTACATAGAATGGTTATATAATAAACATTAATTAAATTTATTAAATACATAACATAAACAAATAAATAACTTTCCCCCCAGCAAATCAACCAGATTAATTGGTTAGATTTTGGTAAATGTCTCCTCAGATTTATACTTGATAGACTTCAGTTTTGGGTCTTTAATTTTCTTATTTTCCGTACAAGGGAGTTCAGTCAGATAATTTCTTAAGTTTAGTCAGATGAGCTTTAAAATTCTTTCAAATATTAACATGATATAACTCTCAATCTGGTTTTTATAATGGAATAAAATTACTTGTGTGACTTTCTACACAAAATTCTGATTGAGTAATGAAGCCACATTCATCAGCATCCAGTAAAATTTTATATTTGCAAAATGACTGTTGGAGCTTGAGTTGTCATTAGGAAAGATCAATGCCAATGAAATAGTCAGCAAATGTTGCTGCAATTACTGATATTGTCAAAAGATTTAAAAAACCTATCACATTTTACATGTCTCATCCTTAAAAAATAATCTGTCATTTTTTCTATTCAAATAAGTGCTAAGAATCCCTTCTTATTTTAGTCATTACCTTGCCATTTCTGCCAAATATCGGGCTCCAAGCCACTTGTCCATCAGTTTGTAAACATCTATTGCTCTTCCTAGAAGTTCTTCCATATGAGCAAGGGCCTTCAACTTGATCAGCTCAAGTCGGAATTGTGTTGCTTGTGCTGTATTTAAAAAGTGAAACCAAGGAGTTTTGAATACTATGTATACATATTTTCAAATGAATCTAAGTCATTTGAGACAAAGAACTCCCTGCCAAGCAAAGATGATTTAAATGTAGAATCATGGATTCTCATAAACAAGAAGCAACTCTCCTAACCTCTAAACTTTGTTGGTTTATTTAATTCAGAAACAAAATACAGAAAACTAGAACTGGTTTTCATTCTTTGAACTGGACTGGATTATGTGACACTATCAGCCTCTGTGATCAGTTCTGAAATAAGAAGGCAAAGATGGAAATACTATATATATATATATATATATATATATATATATATATATATATATATATATGACTTAAAATTTCAAAAGAGTGGTGGGCAGGAGACATCTCATCAAAATGTAACTAAGAAATAAGAAATGTCTTGATTATTTCACCATTTTAAAACACCAGGAAGACAATTGGGTAAATTCTTGTGACTTTGTGTTCTTGCTAGGTTTTTTAGAATTAAAAGTCTCACTAAGGGAACACTAGCAGCCTTATGAATGATGCCATTTTTAAAGGTTAGAGGGGCATGCACAAAGAACTATGGGTGAGATTTAGAGAACCAAAGAAATGATAGAGGATAGTACCAGGCAGTAGAATGGAAGCATGAAACCTCACTTCAATCACTATGGATCTTCAATTCCTCCTATTTCACATTTTTATGGTAGATATTGGAGAGAAGGAAGTATCAAGAATATTAATTGGATCACTTCTCTCCCCTTTCCTCACCCCCCTAATCCTGCACTTTAATGATTTCAGTCTCTAATCCACTAACTACTTATTTGTAAAAGGTTATGGCATTTTGGTTCTATTTTTTGATCTCTTTGAAACTCAGTTATAGGAAGAAAAGTATCTAACAACTTCTCCCCAGTCTTGTACCTGTGACCATTTTTCTCCTATCTTAACCGATTTTTAAGGAGGGTTAAATTTCAGTATCTAAAACCCCTCTTTCCTTCTTAGTTGCATACTTAAATCATTCTCATTGCATTTTCCCCATTTCTTTAAGTGTTCCCTTCAGCCTCCTTCTCTGGCTGGTGAATCTCTGCAGTCTTTTTCCTTATTACATCTATACAACAGTTTTATTGATCCTCCTCATTACAGTTCTCCCTTTCCTATACTACTACATCCTCTTCTCAGGTTACAGTAAGATGTCAGTCAAGTCAGTTATTTGGCCTACTTTGACAGAACAAGCATGGTATTGCATTATTCTCTTTGTAAATCTATTTGTTCTGATCTAGTGTTGACACAGGTTAACTAACCCTTTTTGGGATTCCTTTTGATTTGTCATTTTAATGAATATTTATTTGTTTTTCTATGAAAATGATACAGTTGTTATATACCTTCACATTGAAGGGCTGTAAGATATTCCTCCTTTATTTTCGATTTCAATTCAGTTGTCCTTTCTAGGTCCTCCTGTTCTTCTGGTGTTAGAGTTACAAGGGGTGTTTCTGGTGACTGAACTACAGAAGAAGTAAAATTTTTTGAGTAATTTTCAGTTATTCATAATATATACATATATCTACATGTGTTCTATGTATAAATAGCTATTAAATTATGAAATTCAACAGATATGTATTAAGCACTGCCATATAGCCTGGAGTCAGGAAGATCCATCTTCCAGAGTTTGAATCTGGTTTTAAACACTTCCTGGATATGTGACCCTGGGTAAGTCCCTTAATCCTATTTGCCTCAGTTTCCTCATCTGTAAATATGAACTGGAAAAGGAACTGCTCTAATATCTTTGTCAAGAAAAGCCCAAGTGGGGTCACCAAGAGTTGAACATGACCAAAAAAGAGAAGCAACTTCATGTGGTTGGTGCTTAGGGATATAAAGACAAAAACAAATCAGACCTTGACCTGAAAAAGTTTATATTCTAATGGTGGTAGTAGTGGCAGTTGGGAGGATGAATATCAATTTAGACTGAGTAGGGGAAGTTAGATGGTAAATTGGGCTGGGAAACAGGAACACTTATTTACATGAGTTCAAATTTGACCTCACATACTTCCTAGTTGTGTGACCCTGAGTAAGTCATTTAGCCCTGTTTGTCTCAGTTTCCTCATCTGTAAAATCAGCTGAAGAAGAAAATGGTATCTTTGCCAAGAAAACCCCAGATGGGCGATGGAGAGTTTGACAGAACTGAAACCACTTAACAACAACAGCAACATATATAGAGATAGAGAGTACTGACACCTGTGAGACAGTCAATAATTTAGATTTTATAGAGTGCCTTTAGGATTATAAAGCATTTGGCAAATTTTATCTCATTGTATCTGCACAGTAGTTCAGGGGCACTATTGTTATCTTTGTTTTACAGATGAGGAAGCTGAAGCACCTAAGGACCAAATGATTTGCCCTAGGTCATACAATAAATAAATATGTGAGGATGAATTTAAAGTTCTTGATTTCCAGTCCAGTACTCTATCTACTACTCTGACTGTTGAGTTGTTATGGTCATGTCTGACTCCTTATAACTCCATTTTGAGTTGTCTTGACAAAGATACTGGAATGGTTTGTCATTTCCTTTTTCAGTTCATGTTATAGATGAGTAAACTCAGGGTTAAGTGATTTATTCAGGGTCACACAGCTAGTGTGTGTCTGAGGTCAAATTTGAACTCAGAACTCCAGGCCTGGTGTTTTAGCCACTGCATCACCTGGCTGCCCCACTGCATTATTTAGCTGTTTCTAATCAGAATTAGGAAAAACTTCATGGAGGAGCTGGGGCCTGAGTGAATCTTTTTTGGAAGACAAGGATTGAGGGAGGCAAACGGGAGTGGAGTTTATTGAGGAGAGTCTATGTGATTGCAGAAATGTAGGATATGACAAGTTGCGTTTGTATAAGAACTACTAGCATAATCTGAGTGGATGGTAGAGTTCAGGGAGGGATATAGTATGAAATAAGACAGGAAAGGTAGATAGGAGCCAGAATGCAAGGACCATTCACTGCAAAATTAGAAAGAAGGCATTTAAATTATTAGATAAATCTTATTAATTCTACTGACCATAGGTAATAATTTTCTACTCATACCTTGGATTTTGTTTGCCTGCTTCTGGTTTCTATATTCCAAGAATTATCTCAAAGTGAGTTTTGATTTTCTGCTAAAGAAATTCACTTCTTTCTACAGCTGACCATCCACTTTCAGAGAAAGAACATGTATCCTTCTTGCCCCATGTTCAGGTATCTTCCATTAATTGTTCTTTGTGCAAGACCAGTATACTAGGATGTTTCCTTGAGGCAAATCTTCTTATCTATCACCTTAATGGCCAAGCCTTTTGATGAATTAGGGAGCTTTATTTTTCTACTCCAAGGGAACTTCCCTGTCCTAAGATCCCCCATTGGAAGAAATTCAACTGTACAATACTTTTCTATCTAGTCTCTAAAGGGTGTGAAAACTTTTCTGCCCCAAAGGACCTTGGATCATTCCAGGCTTGAACAGTGATGCTGACAACTATATCCCCTTCAAAGTTGTACATCAATGGGGCTTTTCCACACATGATGGTTTAAATTATAGATTCAGAGCTTTCTGTGACTTCGGCTAAGAAGTAAGCTGCTGAATAATACTTATTCCTGTCTATCATTTCAGTAAATCTGACTTCATTCAAATAATAACACTCATTTAAGTTGTAATAAACAACAACTTGGGATTCAAACCCAAGCAGTCTATTTGACTGAAATCATATATTTTATCCTAGATAATGGAAAGCCATTGAAGATTTCTGGGCAGAGAAGTAACATGGTGAAGCATATGCTTTAGGAAGATTTATGTAATCAATTAGATCTCTGGAAGATGGATTAGAGTTGAAGAAACAAATTAGGAATTTTGTTATATAATAATCCAAGTGAGAGACAATAAGGACTTGAACTAGGGGTGGTATCAACAAAAGTTGAAAAAAAAAGCTGAAAAGATGTCTGTTGTACAATTGTAGGATAAATGGCAAATAAAGAATTGAACATGAGAGAAAAAAAGAAAGGGTGATTCTGATGCTATATATATATATATATATATATATATATACATAAATGTATGTATATTTGGAATATATATGTATTTATATAAATACTATAAAGCTGTAAACATATAAATATATAATAAAATACTATATATACTCATAAGTTTACAGACTATACAAATTATTCTGAAGTTATAGGTCAATATGCATTTATGTTTATGCATATGTGTTTATATATATAATACACATATATTTACATCTTTAATATCATAATGAAATATGTATGCAAAATTTTTTTTATTTTTATTTTTTTAGGTTTTTGTATGGCAAATGGGATTAAGTGGCTTGCCTAAGGCCACACAGCTAGGTGATTATTGAGTGTTTGAGACCAGATTTGAACCCAGGTACTCCTGACTCCAGGGCCGGTGCTTTATCCACTGCATCACCTAGCTGCCCCAAAATATATTTTAAGTCTAGAGGCAGCAAGAAGATAATAGAGTGGGCAAGTCACATAATCTTTTCTTTCCAGAGTCTCCACATCTGTAAAATGGAGATAATAGTTCCTCTCTCCCAGACTATGAGGATAAAATGAGATCATAAATCCATTTTAATGTTAGAGAATAAAAAATGTCTTTGAATCCTAGTTACGTCAAGATGAAAGTCTAAAGGACGGCCTATAGACCACTCATGTTAAATGGTATGAGCTCTCACAGAATAGTGTCACACTTCATTTGTGTTTATCCTCTTAATATCTTTTACTATTATTTTGATTTTAGAATGGAATTCTCCAAAAATGTTATCTTAAGCATCATAAACTGAATCAATGAATCTTTTCTCATTGATTCAGGATTTTCTTTATGAGCATTGGTTCTGCTCACTAATGATGTTTGTCCTTCATTCTCAAAGAAGACCTTAACATCAAGGAAGTGATGCCATGACAAAAACATGTGAATTAGAATTGAGTGTGTGTGTGTGTGTGTGTGTGTGTGTGTGTGTGTGTATGTGGGAGACGGCTATGCTAAGTCACCAGTCTCACTTTCTCCTCCAGAATCATCTGGGTCTAGTGACCAAATATGAAGCAGCATGATTGGAAATGGCTCAGGATGTAGGGCAATCAGGGTTAAATAACTTGCTCAAAGTCACATAGCTAGTAAGTGTCAAAGGCTGAACTTGAACTCCCATCTTCCTGATTCCAAGGCCAGTGTTTTATCTACTGCTTCATGAAATTTCTAAAATGTGTAAATCTATTTGTCCATTAGCAAAATGGGCTCAAGTGGTACAAATTTAATATTTACTATGTGTGATATATGTGTATATGTGTGTGTTTGTGTATGTGTGTTTTAATAGTTTTTCAATGTATTCTCTTGCTTTTCAGTATCCTTTTGGGTCTTTTTTTGGGAGTCACACCTTTGAATTATCTACTAATGTGTTTGGACATAAGAACTAGATCAAGTTAGAAATCCAGATAAAAGGCTGCTAGGTGGCACAGTGGATAGAGCACTGGTCCTGGAGTCAGAAGTACCTGAATTCAAATGCAGCCTCAGACACTTAATAATTACCTAGCTGTGTGGCCTTGGGCAAGCCACTTAACCCCATTGCCTTGCAAAAAAGAGAAAGAAATCCAGGTAAATAGTAAGAGCAAGTGACCTTGAGTGACTCTCCTCTAAGTACAATATTTCATTCAGTGCCATCTATTTTCATTGTTCACAGGTTTGCTGACTTTTCAACTTCTTGACTATACTAGGATAAAATAGATTTCAGGAAACATTTCAGGTATGTGAAGTATTATTATATTAATATTGACAATTGTTTTTGGAATAGGCTGCAAATGATTTGGATCTGAGATCAACTTCCTTTTACTGATGTAATTTGGCAAATTTTTTATGTGAGAAATCCCTCAGTGCTTGGTTTCCACAGGGTGTAAGAGAAGGCTGTTAGTTAAGATATACATCGCAAAAACTGGGATCTGTCAAAGTCTACATGCAGGAATGTGGGAATTTGACAAAAGGGAAGATAGAGGAATTGACCCTAACCAATCAGGGAGAGGTCTTGCAACCTGACCTGGAGATGCAGGACCTGAGAACAGACCAAAGCCTGCTCCAACCAATAATTAGGTTCAAGCATCACAATTCACATGCCTACTGTGACAATTGAGGCTCAACAGCATAACATGTGTCATATAAAAAGGGAGAGGGAACATATTAAGATGGGCATGGGATGGACATATTGATTAGATTGTACCCCTGATGATTCAGACCAATGGCTGACTCAGAGGGGAGGAGAAATTGTATATAAAATTAGATATCAACACAATTTAGGGCTTTTCCCAGACTGGGGAAATTGCCCATTCTTGCAGGGATATTAATTAATAATACTATTTAAGCACTATTTAAGCAATTTAAGCAATTTTTATTATCACTGGTTATTTCTAACATTTTATAAAGTCTTAAAAAATTTCTTGGGGGCTAGGCTATTGAAACACAAGTTAATTTGATCAGAGTGACTAGCCAGTATATATGAGAGTCCATTCTTGAAACCAGATCATCCTGACTTTGTGAGACCAGCTTTCTATTCATCAACCTGGGTTGCTTCTTGATAAAAGGATTGAATATATAAACGTGTTCCCAGAATTAAGAAGTTTGATAAATCTGAAGTGTGATTCATTAACACTACTTATACTCATTTATCTCTTCCACCATCCATTGGCAATGTTAAGATTTGGGGTAAGTGGTCTTTGAAATCTTTTGCATTCCAAAAGACAAACATAGAGATCCACGTGTCTGCATAGAAAGCATTCAGTTTTTGAAATTAAATGATTAAGGATGGGGAAAATGGGATTAATAAGAATAGTAAAAATAATAATCAGTTTCCACAGTATTTTAAGGCTTGCAAAGCACTTTACATATACTATGTAATTTGAGAACTAAGAATGAATACAAATAAGTACTTAGAACCTGTGACCATGGACAGGCTAAGCCCAGAAGCAGAGAAATTTGCAAATGATAAATTCAACAATAGGGATTAAAAATGGTGCACAGAATAGGGAAGAGATAAAAGCTTTGATTGAGGCTAACTGTATGATATTAATAAACGGCAAAGAAAAAGCAGAATTATTCAACTTTGGGGGCACAGTGGATGGAGTGTGGAGACTAGAGTCAGAAAGAATTTAAAACCGGTCTAGGACACTTGATAGCTATGGGACCTTGGGCAAGTTACTTACTTCCTGTTTGCCTCAATTTCCTCATCTATAAAATGGGGGAAATAATAGTGCCTATGTTATAGGGTAGTTGTGAGGACCAAATGAGATAGAGTGCTTAGAACATTATCTGTTACAGAAAAAGCACAATAAAATTGTTAGCTATTATTATTATCCTAAAATTGGAAAGAATACAATGAAAATCATTGGAAGGGAATATAAGTCCAAGGTAGATGAAAAGATGGTAAGAATAGTCACTGTAAATACATTTTTGGGAGGGGTGGAGTCAAGATGGTGGCAAGAGAACAGCCTTTCCTAGGAGAGCTCTCCAAAATATTTCAAAAACCTAAAAATTATGACTCTAACTAAATTTTTGAGAGACAGAACCCAAGAAAGATCTAGTGAGGCAAATCTCCAGTCAAAGGTAACCTGGAAGACCATGGGAAGGCTCTGTTCCATGGGGCTAGAGGGGGCAGCAGCACAGCTAGGATCAACATGACAGAGCAAAGGAGTTCCAGCCTTCCAGGAGCAGCCCTTAGGGCACCTGGGTCCCTTGGAGCTCTGCCTCCTGGCAGGAGAAGCCATTTCCTGACCTGTCAACCCAGGGAGGCCCAAGCACAACTTGGAAGATCAGCATGGAAACCTCTGTCAGAGCAAGTGTGAAATCCAGACCAGCATGGCCCTCCTCAGCACAGCTGTGGCCCTCAATGCTGCCCAGATCCTAGGAAACAGAAGCATGCCCACAGAGCCACCTAGCAGGGAGCCTCCTGGCAGCTGCTCCAGAGCATTCAGCCCACAGAAGGTTGGGGGTAGGGGGTAGACTGTCAAGGTCTCTCCTCTGTCCCTGGGACAACACTCTGGGGCTTTGTTCATATTCAGACCCTGGTCACAATTTGGGCCACCATACTGTTATAGAGCAGGGACCCTCTTCACAGCCCTGGGGCAGAGGGGTATGCTTGTGGTTATCCACAGACTAGAGCATAGCCCAGGAGAGCAGTCAGAGCCTTTCATAAGACTTTGAAGAAACTGGCTACCTTCCTCCCCAGAGAGCCACATATCTCAATAATACTCAAAATTTCAGGAAGCACCCCAAAACCAACAAACAGGCTAGGGAAATGAGATAACATAAAGAAAGGAACTTGACCATAGACCATTACTTTGGTACCATGAAGTAACAAATCACAAACACAGAGGAAGAGAAAGTCCAAGCCTCTGCATTTAAAGACTCCAAGAAATATAGGAATTGGTCTCAGTCTATCTCAGAGTTCAAAAAAAAAATTTGAAAATCAAATAAGGGAGATAGAGGAAAAATTGGAAAGAGAAGTGAGAGAGATGCAGGAAAAACATGAAAACCAAGTTAGCAGCTTAAAGGTGATCCAAAAAAACTTCTGAAGAAAATAACATGTTAAAAAAATCAGTTTAGGTCAAATGGAAAAAGCAGTCCAAAAAGTTAATGAGGAGATATATATACGTTAAAAAGCAGAATTGGCCAGGTGGAAAAGAAGATAAGAAAGCTCTCTGAAGAAAACAACTCCTTCAATGTAGAATGGAGCTAAAGGAAGCTGATGACTTTGTGAGGAATCAAGACACAATAAAAAATATCAAAAGAATGAAAAACTAGAAGAAAATGTGAAATATCTCATCGAAAAAAACAACTGACCTGGAAAACAGATCCAGAGGAGACAATTTAAAATTATTGGGCTACCTGAAAGTCATGATCAGGAAAAGAGCCTGGACTTCATTTTTAAAGAATTTCTACAGGAACATTTCCCTGATTTCCTAGAAGCAGAGGGTAAAATAGAAATTGAAAAAAAATCCACCGATCTTCTCCTGAAAGAGATCCAAAAAAACAACCCCCAAGAATATTGTAGCCAAGTTCCAGAACTCCCAAGTCAAGGAGAAAATATTAGAAGCAGCCAGAAAGGACACAATTCAAATATCATGGAGCTACAGTTAGGATCACACAGGACTTATCACCATCCGCATTAAGGGCTTGCAGAGCTTGGAATATAATATTCTGGAAGTCAAAAGAGCTTGGAATGCAACTGAGAATCAACTACCCAGCTAAACTGAACCTCCTCTTCCAGGGAAAAAGATGGACTTACAATGAAACAGGGGAATTTCAAATGTTCCTGCTGTAGGGGTGGCTAGGTAGTGCAGTGGATAGAGCACTGGCCAGTCAGGAGTACCTGAGTTCAAATCCAGGCTCAGACATTTAATAATTACCCAGCTGTGTGACCTTGGGCAAGTCAATTAACCCCATTTGCCTTGGAAAAAAACCCTAAAAAAATATTAAATAAAATAAATCAAATGTTCCCACTGAGACAGCCAGAACTGAACAGAAAATCTGATCTTCAAGTACAGGACTCAGGTGATGCATAGAGAGGGTGGATGAGAAGGGTAAATTATGAGGGACTTAATGATGATAAACTGCCATGTATTCCTGCATGGGAATATGATACTGATAATACTCATATGAATCTTCTCATTTATTAGAGCAGTTAGAAGGAGCATATATAGACAAAGCACAGGAGGGAGCTGAATTTGAAGGTATAGTTTATTGTAAATCAATGTGTGAAAAGGAAATGTACTGAGAGAAATGGAAAGGAAAGGTAGAAAAGACTAAGGGATTTCATATAAAAGAGTCAAGAAATAGTTTTTTCAGTGGTATGGAAGGGGGAAAGGTGAGGAGGAATGAGGGAGTCTTCATTCTCATCAGAAATGGCTGATTTAATAGGGCATAGAAATCTAGAAGGAAAGGGTATGGGAGAAAGGGAACAGGGGGAGAGGAGGGGAGATGTAGGTGATAGAGGAGAGGGTAGATCATGAAAGAGGATAGTCAGATATAACATTTTCTTTTTTACATTTTGCAAGGTGGTGGGATTGGGTGGCTTGTCCAGGACCATGTGACTGGGTGGCTGCTGGGTCTCTAGGGTGGGATGTAGGTTTGGGGCCTCCTGGCCCCAGGACTGGTGCTCTGTGTACTGCACCACTCAGCTGCCTCAAAGCACACATTTGAAGAGGGAAAGAGTGAAAGGAGAGAGAAACTATAATAGATGGTAGTGGGGAGGAAAGGATGGAGGGAATTACAGTCAGCAACTGTGGAAAATTTTCCACAGCAACTCTGGAAAAATATGGGAGTAACTTCTCTGATGGACTTTTGATAAAGAATGCAATCCACCCTAGAGACAGAGCTGATGGTATTGGAACACACATTGAAGCACATTGTTTTTCTCTTTCTTTCACTTTCTTTCTCAGGATTTTTATTTTTTTGTAGGGGAGCAGGAATTGTTTACTCTTACAATAAGAATATTTTAGTAATGTGTAAATAAGTAAGAAAGTAAATTTTTATCTCACTCTAGGACCAGTGAAGTTACATGAGGGATACTTAAAGGGTACTTATGTTATATTGTTATAACCATTTGCCTTTAATCCTTGGGAACTAGAGGAAAATTTGTCATCTTGAATATCAAAGAAACAATTCAGATGTGTCTCAGGATAGTAATATGATTCTGGAAAGAGGGCATACTTTATTCAAAATAAAATAGGAAAATAGTGCAAGGGGAGAGAAAAGAAGAGGAATATTATGAAGAAGGTATAGTTTATATAGAAAAAAAACTCAGACCCATGAGTTGTGTTTTTTTTGGTTGTTGTATTGTTTGGGGTGGGGTAAGAATCATGTTAGAAAATATTTGGATGATAATCAATAGCTAGAAACAGAAGCTTTCATATCATCAAAATACTATAGACCATCTAGACATAGAGGAATGGTATTTTATAGTAGTGATTAGTGATGGGTAACTTCAGTTCTCTCTCTCTCTCTCTCTCTCTCTCTCTCTCTCTCTCTCTCTCTCTCTCTCTCTCGATCCCTGGGTCTGGAGCCAGGAAGATCTCAGTTCAAATTCAGCCTCAGAAATTTACTAGTTCTATTACTCTAGGCAATACCCATAATCTCTGTTTGCCTCAGTTTCCTCATAGTAAGATGGGGATATGATCATAACAACTACCTCTCAGGCTTATTGTGAAGATCAAATGAGAAAATATTTCAAAAACTATCAAAAGCCCTCAAGGAACAGTGAAAACAGTTAATACTTTCTTTTTTCAACTTGCTGTAATGATGATTCATTGTAACCTTAAAAAATGGATAGTTACTTTTGGAGAGGAACTTCTATTTTCCATCTGATCTTCAGATTAGTAGAGAGAAGTTGATTCAAGGCTTTGATAAATTGAAGACATCAGACACCGAAGAACTGTACTTAAGAGAACTTGTATATATGATTGCTGATTCATTGTCAGCAGTTACTGAAAGGTTATGGTAGATGTCATAGGATGGAAAATGGGCAAATGACCTCATTTTTCAAAAATAGGGAAGAGGCTTCTGTGGAAGAAGGTTGTGGGAGAAAGAATAGGAAAAGAAAGAAGGGTTTTAACTGAATAATAAGAAGGAAATTACATGGACAAGTGTAATGTTGCTAGAAACTTCAAAATATAGTCAACCTGAAAAAATTAGGATCTAAAATTATTAGAATCATTTGATAGAATAAAATCTAGTAAGCTAAATCTTGATGAGAATAATTGTAATGTCATACCCTTAGATACTAGAAATGTAAATAAATACAAGAAAAACAAAATTCAGACATTCAATTCAGTTAAGGCAATATAACATGTAAAAGGATTCTAAAAGTTGGGGCTGAATGTTGGAAAAAGAGAGAAAATACCCTTGTGAAGGCATGGTGGAAGATGTAGTAATAGCATGGCAACTATATTCTGTATGGGTCAACCATTTTGAAATCTTGAGCATGAAATTGAAGTCCAAAGAGGCATAGCCTCTGTTTTTCCTACTTGCAAATTTAAAGCAAGATATATTGAAAAAGGAAAAATTAATTGGGTAATGAACAGATGACTAAAGAGACGGTACCTGGGAATGAAACTTGGACTGTTGGATCATGACTTACAGTATAGGGTTTACAGATTCTTAGCTGGAGATTGATTATACCTAACAAAATTTGGAAATAATATATTTGCCAGAGTTTTTGCAAATCTATTCAAAAGTGCTTTAAATTAGAAAGGAAGGGAGAAGGAGATTGTCTTTGTATATCCTGACATACAATATTAGAGAATCAGACACAAAGAAGGAAGAATAGCAAGGAGGACATTTGCAAATTTACAGGTGATAAGGACCCCAAGTGGTAAAATCCATAGTTTTAAGAGTCTAATCACAAATGCCCAAAGTTTAGACAAAAGACAAGAGCTACTAGAGATCCCAACACAAAAAAGAAATCTGATTTCCTGGATTTCATTGCAACATGATAGTGTGAATACCTTGACAACCATTGCTCTGTGTGGGTATACCTTACTTATTCAAAAGGAACAGAATAGATAGAAGGGGAGCAATTGGAGTGAAGTTCTACACTCACATGAGTAAATTTAGGAACCCAGAGGGGAAAGCACAATGCAGAGTATTCAAGTAAATGTCAAAGGAGGGGGAAACAGAAATTATTTTGTCTTTGGAGTATCTTATAGACCACTATAGACAGAAAGAAGAATAGATGAGTTTAGAAAACAATATTTGTGGAGGCATGAGCTAGTAATGATGGAGAACTCCAATTATCCCAACATCTGCTGGAGCTCTCTGTCAGATGTAAATCAACTAATTGACATGCTTTAGGGAAGACTTTGTTCTTCAAAAGAGGAGTATTTGATTCACACTGCCTGTGGGGGGGTGGGGGGGAGGGACTGGTTGTGGTAGACTAAATTATGGGAATCCTGGGAATAAGTGACATTATATCCTATAATTCATAAAGAAGAGTCAATCAGAGTAGGTCTTGAGATTCTATAAAGGCATAGAGAGGAATAAAGAAACAACCATAGTTGACTCGAACACTTTCCTTAAAATGGAAGTCCAGGGAGGATTTAGATGAAGGGGTTTCATGGACTGAATGATCTACTAGGGTAGGTTGTTGGAGAATAAAGGAAGGAAAAAACCCTCAAGATCAAGGAACAGAACCTGGAAAGAAATAAAGGAATGGTTTAAAAAAAATCACAAGATTGGTGAAGACACAACTTGACAAGCAGTTTTGACAAGATTTGAGGGTTTTAGTAACTCAAGCTCAGTGAGTCAACAATATGACATGGTAGCTGAAAAAATCCATTAAGTGATGAATTATGCATTAAGTGATGTATCATGTCTAGTCCAAATTAAATTCTCCCCTGATGTGTTGTCATGTAGGATTGTTTTAGTTCTGGTCATCACCTTTTAGGAATGTTAACTATCAAGACTTAGGAGTTAATATGATAGCTATTTTTAAGTTAATCATATGGAACAGGGGTTGGGTTTTTAGTGCTTTGCTTCATTGGGTAGTACTAGAAATAATAAGCAAAAGCTGCAAGACAGATTTGAATTTGACATAAAGACGTGCCAACAACCGGAGATATGTAAAAATGGATTGGGTGAGGACTTAAAATGTGGATGGATGACTACTTTTCAGGAGTGTCATGAAGATAATTTCCTAAGAATAGGTTGGGCTACATAGCCACATAGGTCTTTTATACTTTGGGAGTCTTATTCTGTGAGTGAAGATAGACTTTTTTAATTGTTTAACACTGTACTCTAGTTGAGTCTAGTTGAAAGCTGTGTGACTATGCTTAATTCATTTCAGTTTCACTTTTCTCATCTGTAAATACTTGTTCTACTTTTCAGTTGTTGCGAGCAAAATATTCTATAAATTTCAAACAAAGAAAAAGTGACATTCTATGTCCCAGTTAATATGGCATTTCGAGGTATTGGTATTTCCTCTAATGGTACAGATGACAATGCATGCAGGTCTTTTCACTCCATGCAGCTATAGCCATAGTCTTTCATAAATCCACCCAATGTACTGTAGAAGACTTCCCCTGTGTGTTTTATATCACATGGGTATCATTTTATCACTTGGCTCTAATTCTTATCCATTATTCTATCTATACAACAAGTATTTATTTTCTAAGTTTTCTTAAAAGTGTATGGTTTCTAACAGAAAAACACTATAGAAAATAGATTCTTTTTTGGAATACTAACCTTTTTTCTTTCCTTCTAATTTTTTCTTTTTGCCTTTAGCAGCTTGCTGAGGAGATTTTTCTTTTGTTTCATCTGGCTTTTCTTTTTCTTCTTCTACTTTCCTCAAATGTATTTCAGTATTTACCTAGAAATGATATTATTTCATTGAAATTTGAAATTTTGTTTTGTTTGGCTTTAATGGTCAAAAAATTTTCTAATTTTTTTTTTGTTTAAAGTGATGGATGAGGAAGAAAGAGAACAATTATGAGACTTTGTAGCTGTCCTGCTGGGGCCTAGGGTCAATGTTTTTAAGCAGGAGAAGCATATAAACATTGCTAATATAGAGGTGAAACTGATTTCTTGCAACAAAATTTCCTGAATTGTAAATTGTCCTTGTCTTGAGGCAGGAGAAAGTACACAAGATTCTTTCAGGAGGGATTCTAAACAATGTTCAAGTTATTATTTCCAGTAAATAACCTCTCTCTCTATATACACACATTTCTCTGTCTCTTTTACTGTCTGTGTCTGTTTCTCCTATATCTTTTTCTGTTTTTAGCATTATCTCCATTTACCTCTAATTTTCATATTCAGTATTTTTTACAGTGCAGTGATAGTGCATTTAACAATTTGGTTAAGTGTTTCTCACTCAAGGGAAGCTGATGTTTTACTTCCCTAGTTCTTTAGTACTACCAAAAATGTTGTTCTCTGTAGTGGAATTTCCTTTCCATCTTGGTTTCCTTAGGATATATGGTTAGAAGTCATGATTCTGAGTCCAAGGGGATTAACATTTTAGATATTTTAGAGCAAAATTTCAAATTACCTTCCTGAATGGTTGGCCTAATTTATAGTTCCATCATGTATATTACTATGACTATATTTCTGTATTGTACTCAAAATTTACATTTCCATCTTTTGCCATCTTTTCCAATTTGTTGGAAGGTGAAATCTTCAAATTGTTTTAATTTACATTTTATTATCATGTCTTTTGAGAACTGTTTTTATAGATTATATTTGAAAAATGCTGTTCTGGACCATTGTAGCAAAACCAAATAGCTAATAGGACCCAACCACCTTTTATATTACTTCCATGTGAAAATGGATTTCAGATTCAATTCTGGAAAAAAAAATAAATCAGTTTAGATTAAACTTTTTCTTTTTTTGGAACCCTATTAATATTTATAGTTTGTACCACATAATTAGACACTTAATTATTCTCTACTTAGTCTTATCTCTCAAAAAAATTGTATGTTCCCTGAGATCAGAAACTGATTTCAAATGCTTAGAATGGGTGCCCAATAAATACATGCTGATAAATTTATTTTTCAGTATTGTACAGCATTCATTTCATGTCTGTTCTTAGTGAAACATTGTTACATATAGAATAGTTTTTAGGAATTGAATGAATTTTCCTTGAGATCAAGTCCTTTTTTTTTTTTAATTGAATCCTTTGGGCAACCTAATGAAGTCTATAGATCCCCACTCAGAATAATGATTTTAAATAAAACAATGAAACACATATAAGTACAAAGGAAAACAATTATACATGTATATAAACACACATATTAAATAAGTTCACATATTCAAACTTAAGAATTCATTTTAGTAACCTTTTGGATATAAATGCATTTCAACTTCAAAACCATCTTTTCCAATTCTTGGTAAACTGAAGGTGGCTAGTATTTGTCCTATAAAATGTAGGCAATTCATTTTCCAACTAGCTAAAGAAAAACATGACAAGCTAGTAATTTTGTTTTAAATCTGATATTTCTGCTTTGTCAACATCTCTGTGATGATGATCATAATAACGATTATTATCATCTTCATTTTCCTAGGCTGTTTGCCTCAAGGTCTCTAGGTCCCTTTCAAAATTAAAATGAAAAAGCAATATCTTTAGTTACCTAAATAATACGATGGGTAAAGACTTTGTGAAAGTTATTTTCATGTGTTGATAGTTAAATCTAATTTGTTTCTTTGAAATCATTTTGTACTGGCTAATTAGAATAATGTTTTGCCAAAATTAAAACAACATACAAAATGGGCAACTACTGGCTGGAAAATCACATGTGTTGAATTGTGTTATTGTTGTTTTCTTCTGGATTTGTTTTGATCTTCTCTGTCACCATAGTATCTTTCTATGATCAGGACATCCCCCTACCCCCCCTCATTTTCTAGCCTATTTTATGACTTTTAAAATTGAACTCTGGCCCTAGGGTACAGAGGGAATTGTGTTAAGACCCCTGAGAAGGGTGGGTGAAGAGGGAGGTAGAAGGGGCTGGGGAGAAGGGGAAGTTGGGTAGGTGTGGCAGGTAAGGGGGTGAGGACAGGGAACTAGGGATAAGGGGGACTGGGGGAAGAGGGGTTGGTAGGGGGCTGGAAGGAAAGGGGAGGTGACAGGGGGTTAAGGGAAGGAGGGAGTAGAGGTGGCAGATGCTGGTGGGGAAATGAGGGCAGGCATGTGGCAAAAGGAGAGACAGGAGGAATGAGGAGTAGGAGGTGGCAGGGTGGAAGGAGGGAAGTAGCAGATGAGGAAAGAGGAGATGGTGGGTTTGGGGTGGAGCAGGAAGAAGTTATTAGATACAATTTTGCACTGTACTGGGCTCCCCTTTTCCCAAATGAGACTGACTTTTCTTCAGTCCTTATAAATTACCTTGGATTGTAAAATTGTTTCACCCAATCTTTTGTGGGTTCTGTTGCTCCAGAATTCATTTTGAAGAATGATTTAAAAGTTATTTCAAAGGAAACTAGAGAGAGAACTCAGATAATTTCCTACCTTTTCTCTACCATTCTAGTTCCACCTCCCCAAATATTCAATTACCATAACTTGAACAGCACTGATTCTAAAAGATCCTGTAGCAATTAACTAAAATTAAATTAATCTCTTTTGGAGCAGGAAGGATCTCTTTTATCAGCTTCTAATGGTCAATGCTTCCACTAGTTTCCCTAGCTTCCCTTTAGGATCAAATGAGTTGGTGAAGTGACTTCCTACAAGTCTTGCAGCTAGAACACAGAGCTAGTACACAAAACCAGGTCTTTTGTCCAAAAATCCACTGGTTTTTCCCACCATAGCAAATGATGATGATGATGATGATGATGATGATGATGATGATGACTTTGTAATTGAACATCCCTTCTATCATCCCTATGATTTATTTGACTGTAAGAAATAATAAATGAAATTAGCCAAGACTCTCTGCATTACAGGACATATATAAAAAGGAGGACTGACTAAGGAGAGAAAGATTCCTCTCTTTCTACTCTGCTGAACCTTATCCTTATTGTTAATAAATATTGATTGGATGACACTTCACTGTCACTGGCACTGGGTTTAAGTGTTGGGCATATAATGATGCTTAAGATGTAGTCCTAGATCTTAAGGAGCTTACAGGCTAATTGGGGAGGCAGCTCATATATAAAGCTAGAGAATACTACAAAGTAAAAGAAGCTTAGTGCTAAATGAATGTTAGAGTGATTGTGTGACACCAATATCCAGAGGAGGAAGAAGTTAGAGAGACCTGGGATGGTTGGAGCAGATTTCTGGAAGAAACAGAACTAGGGTTGTAACTGAAGTTAGGACAGAATTTAGATGGGCTGAAAGGGTTAATTCAATTGATTCCAAGAAGGGAGAATTGTGAGAGGAAGGAAAAGGTAGATAATGATGTGCTTGTCAAGACTGCAGAGCAATAATATCTATCCATCTTTATTTTTATTTTACTTTATTTTATTTTATTTTGCTTGGCAAGAGCTAAAGATTTGAATATGGGAACAGGACTAAAGTTGAAGAAAGACCTTAATGTTAAATTGCTGAAGACCTTGATTACTCTTCAAGGGGAGTGAATACATATATGATGTATATCAAGCATGGAATAATAAAGGATAAGAGTTCTGGACTTATAATCAGGAAGAAGTGGTTTCAAACCCTGTCTGTGGCAATTATAAGCTGTATGACTCTGGATAAATCTTTTAATCTTTCTCAAATTTTACTTTTCTCATCTGTGAAATAGAAATAATAGCAACTATTTGATTGGATTGTTTGGAGGCTAAAACTGAGATGATAAAGTGTCTGCCAGACTCTCTCCCTCTCTACCTCCTTACACACACACACACACACACACACACACACACAAATGAAAAATATGTGTATATATATACATACATAATATGTATGTATACATATATGTCTATACACATATATTTGTATATATGTAAATCTATTAAACACATACATCTATGTATATCTATCCATCCATCCATCCATTCATTCTTGCTCTCTCTCTCTCTCTCTCTCTCTCTCTCTCTCTCTCTAATTGTTAATTTTCTGGCAATAGTGTACAGGAAGAATTGGAAAAGGGAAAGATTGAAGGAAGGAGACCAGTCAGTTAGGAGAACAATTCCACTGAAAGTGAAGTGATGAGGGCCTGAAGTTGAAGGCATTGGTTGCCAGAGGGATTTGGACCTTATCTTGTTGGCAAAAAGGAACTATTGAAAATCTTCTCTCTTATTCTCATCCTATCTATTGAACAATAGAAAGAGATCCCTTGGTTTTCATTTCTAATAAGAGGGAACTTAAGCTAAGGACAAGTGTTACCTTGTGTTTCCTTAGGGTCACTTCTCCCACCCCATATTTATTTCTTTTCTCTGTCTTAGTTGTCTGAGGGCAAAGAGCCTGGAGAAACCTCTTCTACTTAGAACACACGCTCTAAGTGATTATGCATAAAATCAAAGGCCATGGAACTTACTATGTGGTTTACTGCTGAATTTGCATTCTGCCATACAGTCATGACTATCTTCTCATCTGCTTCATATTTGAGTTCGACGGAATCAATGCAGTTATCAGTCCTGCCTCTTTTCGGGAATACTTTACGCTTGCTTATCATTCCATCAGGAGAGGGAGCTCTTCGGGGAACTATAGGGATTCTTAGTCAACAGAAAAGGTAGATTGCTTAGCTTTGATCCTAAATTTCCATTTTCATAACTAGATGTTTTTGTGACTTTACCTACTATACATTCACTTTTTTTCTTTTTTTCTCTTGAGTCTGAGTTTCTTTATTTGACCCAGACCAAAAATACAGATGCTACTTACAGGGTGACTCCAATATTGATCAGTTTTGACATGCTCTGTTTTCTTACTTGAACTGGTTCACCCATCATTAGGTTACCTGCCAGTCCTCCACTTTGCAGGTTTGCCATTGTGGACACCTGATTGATTGGCTTCATCCCTGATGTAGCTTAGAATACCTGAACTCAAGGGATGCTCTAATTACAGTTTTTTTTTCAGAAACAGAGACAAAAACACATGTTTTAGCCTTGATTAAAAAAAAATTCCTGGGAGAATAATTCTGGAAGTAGGATGATGTTGACAAAAGGCCAAAGATACATTTTTCTAGGCTAATAACATTAACAGTAAAGAAAATTCACCTAACTAATATTTCAAAGAAGCAGTCAATGCTTTAATCAAGCAAATGGCTTCTGTGAGAAAATTAAATTCATGTATTTTGGAAATTTTATTAGTGTAGATGGACATTCCCCTATTAGGAGCCAATCAAAAACTTATTAACAAGCTGAATCTATGTGTCACTGAATGTACTTAGGATATTCTATCAGATTGTGAGAGAGGAGGACACCATGAAGTTGTGAAAGAGGGAGACTGCATATTGGAAAACAATGGACAAAGAAAAGAATTAGATATAAATCTACTTATGAGAGAAAACAAATTAAGAAAATTAAAATGAAAGTTTTGGATGATATTCATCTATTCACTCTGTTTACAATCCAGAGAGTTAATTCAGTCAAGGTCAAAGAAAGATTCAACTGTAGGCTATTGGCTCAATTCAATACATAATTATTGAATAATTTCTGTGGTGATGGAGATAAGCAGTAATTTCAGTAAATTAAAATTAATTGGAAAATATTGAAAATTGAAAAAAAGAAAAAACAATAATTTGGATTTCAAAGATGTTTTTATACTTAAGATTTTGCTTTATTTAAAGTTTAGAACCAGAAGATCTGAATTCAAGACTGGTTCTGCCACTAACTAGTTATGAGGTCATATGCAAATGACTTTACCTCTTTGGGTCTCAGCTTCCTCAACTATAAAATAAAAGAAGCAAAGAAAGATGATAATTAAATTCCCCTCTAAGACTACCATTTTGTGATTAGGAATATAATTTGTGATAATGGTTGAAACATAAAAAAGTCTTTTCATTTATTCTTTTATAGAGTCTCTGTTATTTTGAGATGTAATAACATGTTAAAACAAATCATGAAGCCATCTTGTAAAGGTCTGACTAAAGGGAAGGTAGAAGAACTCCTAACCATTCTCATTCTGCCTATGAGAAATTACAATGGATTGTGTCATTCTTTTATACTGATATGTGAGTGTCCCAAAGCTAGTCTCTGGATTAGTTTGGTGGTTCATACCTTCCTTAAATGGGAAATAACTGTTTGGGTTTCTAATGATGTTCTAATAATGTTCAGAGATGAAGTTGAATCAAAAAGCTCTGCTTCTTAGAAAAAACTAAACAAATCTATGTCATCTACCCAGGCCTTCTCACTGTTCCTTTGCCTTTGCCCTGCCTATCCCCATTCCTGGCATTCTAGGCTTCCTTCAAGCTGCAGCTTAAACCTCACCTTTTGCAAAAGGTCTCCTTTGGTTTCTGGTGTTGCTAGTGCCTTGTCTCAGAGATGACCTTCCATTAGCATTGTATCTTATTTTATTTGTGCATGATTGCATGTTGTGTTATCCCATTAAAATGTAAGCTACTGGAAAGCAGGGGCTGTTTTCACTTTTCTTTGTATCCTAAGCACTCAGGACAGTGTCTCACACAGAGTGAATGTCTGATGGCTGAGTATTGCCTCTATGGCTATGTAAGCTCATCAATGATTACTTTCGGTGTTGTTTAATAACCCATTCTTTCTCTTTTTCCTTTAGTTGAGGACCTCTGAAAAAGGAGACAATGGGCAGGACATTTTGTGTTTCCTTTTTTCCCTCCTCTAAATCATGGGGACTATATGTAATTTTGAGGTTATCTTTAACTATAATTTAAAATTACATTAAATGTACAATATTATGTACATATTAATATTAATTAAAATTAATACCCAATATTAATATATTACTTTTAATGCAATTTAATTTCTTCTTTGTCTATCACTTAATTTCCACAATCTAATATTTTCTCTTGATCAATTTAATGGTTTATACATTTTAATCTATTTTTAAATAATAACTGATGGGATATAAATGGATAGCATTTGAAATAAAATGAATATATTAAAATTAAGAAAATTCTATGGCATTTATAATAGTAATTTAATGACTTTTGAAAAAATTTTTCATAAATTATCTCATTTGATTCTCACAACTCTGTGAAATTGATATTATTATCTATATTTTACAAATAGGGAAACTGAGGTCGAGATGTTAAGTGATTCACCTCCTTGATCACTTGTTTTATTAGCATTTAAAATGATTTAAATTTAGATTTTTCTGATTGCTAAGTCTTATGCTTGCTGTACTCATTGCCTCTTGAAATTTCCTTTATAATAATTTTATTCATTTTTATCAATGTTTTGGAGTCTTTTCATGTCTTTGGGAAAGTGAAGGAGATTGGTCTATAAAAGTCAAGTATTTGCAAACTACTTTGAATTTTTTTAGCTTTAAATATTGTTTAAAGATTTAAATATTGTTTGTTTCCCATTTACTAGAGCTAGAGAGGTTGTTAGAAGTCTAATAGAACTCATCAAATAGTCACTTACCAGATTCATTAACCTGTTTGAACTAAGTACATGTATACTACACCTAAATCTTTCTAATCCCATTTCCTTAACTCATAAAATTGGTATAATAACGTCTATTTGTTTCACTGAAATTTAGAACTTATACAGAGAATAATCTATAAGAGGACTGGAATTTTTCATGAAAGGTATCTCAATGTAATTTAAAAATATCTAGTTTAAAAAGCTTCATTAAAACTTCATGGACAGGGGCGGCTAGGTGGTGGATAAAGCACCAGCCTTGGAGTCAGGAGTACCTGGGTTCAAATCCGGTCTCAGACACTTAATAATTACCTAGCTGTGTGGCCTTGGGCAAGCCACTTAACCCCGTTTGCCTTACAAAAAAAAAAACAACAACCTACCCCCCCCCCAAAAAAAAACAAAACTTCATGGACTTACTTGGAAGACATTTCAGGCACATAGTCCTCTTCAAGATCTACCAGGGGAACTCGAGTACCTCCACGTTTAGAAATTTCCATGGGGATTTTGCCTTCCATTCCCCTATAGTAATCTTGAAGAAGTTTTTTGGTGTCTTGGAAACGGGTAAGTTCCACCTTCAAAAGCAAACATGAAGGTTAACATTTAAGAAAGAGACAGGTGTGGTCTCTTTTTTTCTTATCACCATTTAAATTGTGACAAGTATTTTCTAGAAGTCAGGAAACAATGTGTGTCTAACTTACAGGGAATGAAGTAATCAACCAATTTTGCAACCTCTGATCCTACTGTAATTGTCAACAAATTTCCTCATTAAAAAAGAACATTTTTGCTAAGTTTTTGAAACTGAATAAAAAGAGCAGTATTTGCAGTAATATGGAATTGTATGATTTCTAACATTTTTGGGGATCTTCCTAGGTCCCTCAAGTATTCAATCAACTTTTTTTGAATATTGTGCTGTATATTGATTCATATATACCTTAAATATTGTTCATGCAAACTAAGGATGTGGGTCTGTTGACCAGGTAGCTTCATTTATGAGCAGAGCTTCATAAAACAGGGCCTGCCTATGCACTGAAGGCAGATAGTTTAAGAGATGGAATGTTGGTCATTATTTCCTTGAATAAACCAGCAGTAGTACTGAGCACAGACCCTACCTGGGTTGGAAGGTTGGAAGTGTTGCACAGTACCCATGATCCAAAAAACACCATGATTACATTTATGGGTGACTTTAAGTAATGGACATAAAGTGTTTTGCATCCTTAAAATTGCTATATAAATGTCAGTGATTTGATGACTTCACTGATTTAAGACAAAACTGTCTCCTATGCTCTAGTCTTTGGTGTCTGGTCCTATAATACCATAATCATTGATCAATCATCTCTTGATGAATCTTGGCTCATGCTGGAGTTAGAAATCTCACTGATATTATTGAGAACAGGTTCAAGTAGAATGGGAAAATAGTTAAAATGAGAAAGTACTTTTGAGGATTTAAGGAAGTATAACTATATCTAATCTAGATCTATAGTTATCCATATAACTATCTCTACCTTGATCCTCTCTCTCTCTCTCTCTCTCTCTCTCTCTCTCTCTCTCTCTCACACACACACACACACACACACACACACACACACACATCTCTGTCTCTCTTTACCTCTTTATAGATCTGAACATGAATAAAGAGACAGAAAGATTTATTGATAGATAGATCAGTAAATAAATGTACTTTGGTAGTCCCCCTCAAGGAATAGTATTCTAGGTAGAAATTTGGACCTTTCATACATAAGAGATAAAGAGAAGTTGATGTCATATGGAGAAGATTCTTATGTCATATGGAGTAGAATCACTACAAAATCAGCTACATGTGTAGTTGGTAACTTCTCCCTAGGTTGTCTGAGTATTAATGCAAAAATAAATTTAGAATAGAAATTCAAGGACACAATGGCAATTTGGACTACTGTCATTCTAAGATGAAATAAAGCAGACCATTGTACAAAGATATGGAGGACATTCCAATGTATCTTTGTATCAGTTCTCAAACTACAAATCATGGTGGATAATATTTCAAACATTTGCTTTTCTATATATGCAACTTGTAGGATTTGTTCTAGTTTCTTATGGAATCTTAGAGTTAAAGGAACTCCACACCTCCCCTCCCCATCCCATTTTACAAATAAAGAAACAGAAGGAACAAGGGATAAAATTATTTATTCAAAATCATGTGAGGATTAGAATGCAGATCTCCTGACTCCCAATCCAAAGATCTTTTCACTGAGTCATACTTCTTTGTACTTAAATTTATTACTTCAACTCCAAAATATTGAAACTACTAGTCATGTTGAAATGATCTTCAGGCAAACACAATCCATAGAATTATGTCAATAAAACCCTATAATTTATAGTCATTGACAAAGAAACCAGTATGTATGGCTACAAATGATGAGTTTTCTAAAGAACAAAGATTATCTTTGAAACAGTTGATCTGAATAAAAGGACATATAAATATCTACTCTAATACTGAAGGACATATATTTTCACAATTAGCAACCTAGAGTTTGTAGGATTTATTCTATTCCCTTATGGAATTTTAAACTTAAAGGAACTCTTCCCCTCAATTTACAATTAAAGAAACTGAAGCAACAAGAGATAAGATTATTTGTCCAAGATCATGTGAGGATTAGAATGCAAATCTCCTCTAAATCCAAAGACCTTTCCATTGAATTATATACTTCCATAGTGCTTAATTTATTTCAACTTCAAAATAATGAAAAGAGAGAGATTGTGAAAATTCCATTAAGGTTTTGTGACATGGAAAAGAGCCTTGCAATATCAGGTTTTTCCTAAAAGTTTCAGTTTAGATCCTACATGATCAGAGCTTTTGCAGCAACATGATGTAATTTAAGGAAGAAATAAATTTAGTTGTTTTGTGCTCATAGGTTCATAGGCCCATAGATTGGGTGTTGGGAGGGACCCCAGCGGTCATTTAGTTTTATTGCCTCATTTTTTAGATAGGGAAACTGAGGTCGAAGGAGGTTAAGTGGTTCCCCCAAAGTCATAAAGATACTAGCAATGATCAGAGGTAGGGATAATGTGGATTAAAATTAATGTGACCATTCACATGTTTATTTTATTATTAGAAGGTATCTTAGTGAGCTACTTTGGATTTAAAATCATAAACTTTATAACCTAATTTCTTATCCTTGAAATCTTCTACAAAATGACTGGGGAAAAACAAGATTGAGCATTTTTTAATTTCCTTTCAAGAAAAGTCAGTAGATTTTTAAAAAAAATTTCCTATGCATACTAATCTCAAAGTTTAGCAACAAACATTTGCACCTGTCATGCTTTGATTTATTAGACCAACAGAAATTGAGTCTTCAACTGACAAAACTGTACCCTCATGGGAACATGCAAAAAACCACATTCACAATAAGTCAGATGAAAAGTGTTTTCTGTCAAAAGTGTCTGGGACAAATTAATTATTGACAAGTATTCAAGAATAATACTTTAGGATAGAAGAAATTATTTGGAGGTTATAAAATCTTTAGAACATGCTAAATTAATATTATTTAAAGCAGGAATTTTAGAAACTAGGAATTTTTTCCCCATTAACTTTTTTTGTTTATTTTTATTTATTTACTAAATTTTTACTGAGTTTGCTAATGACCCAAAGAGCATAATGGAACCTTTAATAATCTTGGGTTGGGTCCATAAATCTACTTCCTACCCTGGAGAAGGGGTTGTTACAGAGTTTCCTTTATTACAAGGGAAATAATATTGCTACATCAAGTTTTTTTCTCTGTCACTGTAGAAATGTGCTATCATTCATGGAATGTCTCAATCTATATCAAAATAAGAATCTTAGAAGTCCAATCTTTCTCACCATGCAGGAATCCTTTTTATAGCATCCTTTACAAATGTTTATTCCAATTTGTGCCTGGCTAATTTCATTGTCTGAGAGCTCACTACCCTATTGGCATTCTGTTATTTTGTGGAAGATGGCTCTTCTCCTTGTGTTGAGCTAAACACCACCTTCTCAGAAAAAAGTAATAATGTCTAATATGGAATTGATGTTTAAATAAATGCGATAGATAAGATGGCATTAAACGTTTCTGATGAGGTCCAGATGAATTCTATCTTAGGGTGCTTAAAAAGAACTCCTCTGAAGTTCATTCTATCCAAATTAATTACCCAATTCAGATCCTGGAAGCTATTATCTTTCAGTCCTCCAAAAATTCTTTTTTTCTTACTGTTCCTGGTTCAAGGTCTCTCTGTGCCTAAAGTCCTGTTCTTATATTTGGGGTCTTTACTGATGTTCCCTCAGATATTGCCATTCTTCTCTCTATTCAGTTTCTTTGACCCCTGCTCCAATTTGGCTATAGGAACGGCCATATATTTTACCATCTGAGAAAAGTTCTTGATTAAGAACTCAGAAATTTCTTCTTCTATCAAGCAAGCATACCTTATGCTTTACTTCTTCTAAATATCTTTTATTTGTTTTGTCTATTAGAATGTGAACTCTCTGAGAGCAGATATTGTATCACTATTGTTTGGATTCCCAGGTCTCAGGACAGGACCTTTACCTACAGTAAGCACATAAAAAAATCCTTTTCTTCCATTCATCTATCTCTCCATCCTTTAATGCCTTCCTCCCTCCCTCCTTTCCTTCATTCCCTCCTTTCCTACCTTCCTTCTTTCCTTCCTCCCTCCCTCCTTTCCTCCCTCCCTCTTTCGTACCTTTCTTTTTTTTTCTTCTGATCATGAACATTATTTCCAGTACTTTAAATCTTCAGTTCTTTCCCAGGTCCTTGCTTCTATTCTAGCTACACTATCCTCTTTTCCTAATTTCAACCTTTTATATAATCCTTTCTTCTCAATTCACTTGTCTCTTTGTCCTATCACTTATCATACTTTTTCAAATTCAACCTTGGATTATTTACATCTGACTCCTGTGTTTTTACTTGCATACCCCATAAATGGAAGGAAGAAATGCAATCATGCCATCTATTTGAACTACAGATTTGTTATTTAGACTCAACTGGGCCCTTTAGGCAGCAAAGTAGTAATCCTTGTATTCTTCTGTCACCTATTCTCTATCTTGCCCACCAAAACAGTTATTTGAAACATTTTTCCGCCTTTCCTTATAAATTCTACTTACCAAGAAAATTCCAATCATTTGTGATTATTCCCTTCTCAAACTTTCCTCATCTTACAACCTCTTGATGTCATCTCCCACTATTTCCTTTTCTATCTCAGTCTTTGAGAAAGAAACAATCCTTCTTGACATTGCTAGCCCCACTACATGTAGTTGTGACTCTGTCCCATCCTATTCTCTCTGGAAGATGGCTACTAATTTCATTCTATTCTCCATTTTTCTCTAATCTTCAATCTCTTTCTATCTACTTGTTACTTCCATGATGCCTAAAAAGTATCTCCCATCCTTGAGAATAAATGGAATCTTGAGAATATAACTGCCTTGAGGGAAAGAAGAGTTTGTTTACTTTCTATTTCAGTACTTAGCATAGTTTCTGGAAAATGATCAATATTTAATAAATTCCTTTTGATTGATGGATTAACTGACTGATTATCCTTTGGGAATTTGTATTTGTTCCTATGCTAACCAACATTTTAAAAAACAGTGGCTTGGGTAACTCACATTTAAATTATTAATAAAAATATAAAAACATTAATTAAGCATATTATTTGTTAATAACAATAAACAATAGCAACTATTAATAAAAATTTTAAATATTAGAGTCATAGTGACCATAGGCAATCCTAGGGATCTAGTAGTGTGCTCAGTCCTAGTCAGATTACATCTTGAGTATTGTGTCCAGTTTTGCATTCCACATTTTAGAAAGAACAATAAAAAGCTGAAGAATATCCGATGCAGGGAAAAGACTAGAGAAAGACATAGGTATGATATAATATGAAAACTGGTTGAAAGAAATCATCAGAGCAATAGTTACATATTAAGTGCCTGGAATTTGCAGTATATCATATTATATTATATTATATTATATTATATTATATTATATTATATTATATTATATTTATTATATTATATTATATTATATTACATTATATTACATTAATTATATTATATTATATTGTATTATATTATATTATATTATATCATATCATATTTATATTATACATTTAGCATACAAATAAGAACATGAAATAATTCCTCTAGAGGAGAGAGTGTATATAATTTAAGTGTAATGGGGTTTTGTGAATTCCTAGCTCATTTATGAGAGAGGCACCCATGTGAGAAGCTCCAAGGACTTGCTTCTGAGAGAAGACAGATGGGTGGGAGCAGGTTCATTCCAGGGCCAGACTGGCAGGAAGTATGTGTCTTTAATCTACCTTGGCAGAGGCAGAGTTGCTCTCTTTCTGATTGCACACTAGAGTAAAGGTCCAGTTCATGCACAGCAATGGGTAGGGGAAGGCCTAGTTTCTTTTCCAAGTCTCTGCCCCCAGAAATGGGCTTAGAGTTTTGGTTTGTTTCATTTTTCCATTTTGATTTTTGGTGCAAGGTAATGGAACCCCTAGTTTCAGGAGCTCGAGGCATGGAAATTCTGAACCACAATTTCAGCCAGGGTATTGCAGTCAGCTCAGAATGAAGGGTCTCTTTATTAATTTATTCTTCTTAAGCCTCTGAAGTAAATATTCCTTGTAAAAATCTAATTTGGCCATTAAAAGTTGAAATGGAATTAGGGTGCTGGAGACCCCTCAAAACTGAGGGAAGACAATGAGTGGTGCCAATGATCCAATGTCAGAGACTAAGTAATCTTCAACTACCTTGTGGATTCCAAAAGATTCTTGAGGATGGGGCGGGGGGGGGGGGTGGTCTATCATATATATATCTCCATGGAAGCTTTGCTCATATTACTGGGATTCTCTATCATGTTGGACCTTGGTTTATATTTAGGTCAGGGCTGATAGGCAAGAGAGTCTCATGCAACACAGTTTCAGACACCTAGTTTGCTGTCTCTCCCCAGGTGTCCAAGCAATGCAAAGCTGTCAATAGTTATTTGGGAATACATCTGAAATTTTTATACTGTCATTGCTAATAATAATTATTTAATAAAGCTTAGTTTGTAGATAAGTTGGAGTAAATGTTAAAGAGAATGAATGCTAGTAATGTTACTTTTTAGAAGACTAGCTTGTGAGTTCCTTGAGGTCAGGGAATATCTTTTGTGTCTTTTTCTATCTCCCAAATTTAGTTCAGTGCTGGCAATGGGAGGTACTTAATGAATAAACATCGATTGATTAATACCAAAATTAAGGATTTTACAAGAACAATAATGACAAAAAGAGGGGTGGCTTATGATAACTATGTTGTAGCTAACTGACCAGTCATACCTGCATCAAAGAAAAGAAATGATTCATGAGTATTCCAAGATGATCTTGTAACCAGGTTTCATTAATGATATCAGCTCGTTCTTGTTCTGCTTCATCCTTTCGAGTATCACATATATCCCATAGACGGTCTCTTAAATCCTAAATACAAAAAAGAAGATAGATTTCACTTTTTAGATGTTAACCCAATGCAAATAAGGAATTTTGAAAAAGGAGCGAGGTGGGAAAATTAGGTGGTGCAGTGGATAGTGCACAAGCCCTGAAGTCATGGAGGACATGAGTTCAAATCTTGCTTCAGACACTTACTAGCTGGGTGACCCCAGGCAAATCATTTAACCTGGATGGCCTCAAAGAAAACAAAAAGGAAAGAAAAAGCACTAGGGTAAATAATGTCATTTGGGGGGGGGGGAAGGCATCAGGATGGGAACTGGAGCAATCTGTGGGCAGAATAGTAAGAAGGGGACAGTTAGGTTAGAATACCAGCTTTGAAATCTGAAGGACCTGACTTCAAATATGGCCTCAGACACTTGACAATTAATAGCTGTGTGACCTTGGGGAAGTCATTTAAACCTGAGTGCCTCGCATCCAGGGCCATCTCCAGTCATCCTGATCCATATCTGGTCACTGGACTCAGATGACTCCAAAGAACAAAGTAGGGCTAGTGACTTAGCCCAGCACACCCCCCTCACTCAAATCCAATTCATGTGATTGTCATGGTATCACTTGATGGACAAACATCATCATTAAGAAGGTAAAATGGTTGCCTTCCAAACAAGGCTTAAAAGGTAGGCTTGGGAAATCATACAAAAATTAAAAAGTATCATAGAAATTGATGTATTAGCTCAGGAGTAATAGGGATCCACTGGATTTCATTCAGTAAATGATGACATGGTCATAACTGCATATTAGGAAAAACACTTTGGCAGATATTGTGTAGGATGATATGGAACAGGGAAAGAACCAGGGTAAAGGCACAATTTAGAAGGCTATTTTAATGGTCTAAGTAAGAGGTAATAACCTGGATTAAGGTGTAGGCTGTTTGAATGGAGAGAAGTGGAGGCCAAAAAGACAAAATGTGGCATCTGATTAGATAAGCAGTTTAGGAGTGAGGAGTCAGATTTGAAAATATGATTTCAAACTCATGATTATAAGAGTCACTGTATACTCAATATAAATAGGTAAGTTTAGAGAAAGGAAGAATTTAGGAGGAAAATGAATTAGTTACATGTTGAATCTGAGACATCTATGGGATATCCTTTTTGAGACAGAGAGTTGGTAAGAGTAATGGAGTCCAGAAAAGAGATTAAAATGGTAAATATAGAACTGGAAGTTATCTTCATAGATATGACAACAAAACCCATGCATACCTAGACTTTTTGGACTCAGTAGCTTACTCCATGATTTGGGGATATCCATTTAATTTTTTGGTGAGTCAATTCTCTCACTTGCAAAATAGGAGCAGAACTGTTATTTAAGTACTAATTATACACATTTGTCAGAATCAAATGAGAATTGGTGAGTACTCTTTAAAAAGTATCAATTGCCCTGCAAGTATAAGATATTATAGGACCAATGTTTAATTAAAGTTTTTCACAGGCTTCAGGAGTAAGTTATTTTATGAGACGACAGATGTTTCAAAGATTTTTATCTGAGCAGCTTGGAAAAACTATTATGTTGTGAATGGTGAGACGAAAATCAAAGAATTGATTTAATCCGTCAAAATCTTATTCCATATGATACGTCTTCAAAAACTTCTCATCCCACTAGACTTGATCTTATTTATGTGAAACATCCTTAGATCATTTATCCAAGTCTATCAGTATCCGAGGGAGAGAGGGAAGGAGGAAATAAGAGAGGGAAAAAAAAAGAAGGGAAAATGAAGGAAATAAGCCAGGCACTGTGTTAAACCCTTTGCAAATACTATCTCAATTAGAAGCAGACTGAACCCCTGTACATGGCCCTGTGGCCAGCTTGCCATTCTGAATATTGACTTACATTGACTCTTTGGTGTAGTTCTGCTTTTGTTTCTTCATCATCCCACAAGTCTTCAGGGAGGTTGTTAAAATCAGTCTGCCATTGAGAAACAAACTCTTGCTTCTGGTCTGGCCGTTGCAGGAATTCCTTGTAATTTAGTCTGTGGCACATTAGCAGAATTTCAATGGAAAATAAAATATATTTTATTCCCTTCCCTCAATAGAATGTGAAATTCCTCATATAATTTAGTTTTTACTTACCTGATGTCATGGAGGTAATAAAACACGATGTGTCGCTCTTCTCTTATTTGTCTGAGTATTGCTTTGATTGTGTTTATGTATGAACTTTCTATTGTATCCCAAAAAGGCACTAAATATTGAGGTATTACCTATTAAATAGTAAAATGCACAAATCAACATAATTCTTCTGATTAAGTAGAACAACATCAACCAATGAATAAGGTGGTTTTCAGTCCCAGTGGACAAAGGTAGTAAACTGTTGTAAAGGCAGCTGGTAATTTCATCATATTCCCATATGCTCTAATAAGAGATGATGAAAATTGTACCTTCCATATAGGTGGCATGGTGTAAGTAGTTGACTGGGACAGGCACAGGAGAAAGCTTTAGGGAACCTCCCATTTAGAAGCATATCATTAAATAGCATATTGTGAGAGGAAAAAAAGACAGCCACTTGAAGCATCTTCCTTTGTTGAAGTAGCCTCTTAATATAACAACATTATTACTAAGGTGAAAATAAGGCTTATGATCTAGAAGGGAGATTTGCCAGGCAGTCCTAATTATTTTATCCCAGATAGTATACCCTTACATTGCCTGCAAAAAGGAGAAAAGAAGATAATGTATGATAGAATCAAAACTTTCTTTTATATAATGCTTAATAATGCAAACTGAAAGAATTCAAAAGAATTTCAGTAGGAGGTATATATTTTATTTGATGAAAACAATTGCTGTACTATGCCCTTGGTTGCTTTCTTTATTTTTCATAGAACCATAGAATCAGTGGTGGGATTCACACAGTTCACACCAGTTCACCAGAATTGATACCTAATTTTATGTTGAGTTAGGCAAACCAGCTGTTAAAATGGCACTTGTAGTCAGGGTTCTCTGTAAGGTGGGTACCTGAGCAGTCACCCAATGTGGAAATCACAAATTTACATTCATTATTCTTTTTGCAGTAATGTTCATTCCACCCGTAGATGAAAAAAAATTGATGGAACTATGCTTGTAATATTTATTCATTTCTTAAAACTCATTATACCTTTGATGAGATAAATTAGATTTTGTTACTCTGGTAAACAAATAATGTAAAGAGGTAAGGTTTCAAACAACGGGGGGTGACAAGCTGACATTTATTTCTGTTTTGTGTTAGCCCCCAAATTCCCCTGAGATATTATGAGTGCGCTGGTGTTCCTTGAATGGTGAAACCAATAGGAACCTGGGACACAATGGACCAATAGAAATATAGATTTAAAGAATTATTTTATTTCCCCATTTCTAAAGTAGAAGAAGAAAAAAAAGAATTAGAATAGGTAGAATGAAATTTGGTTCTGCATACTCCAACACTGGCTGCTGTGCTTTCCCTCCATAAGGATATGTTTGCTTGCTGGAAGTAATATAACATAATCTAGCTTTGTGTACCTCTTTTATTGTTCTTATTTGAGCATTAAATACATGAAATATTAAACTACCTTTTCATATATCTTTTTGTATCCTTAAAATAGTCATTAGGGCAGGGAATCATTTTTTCTGGTGCACCATATTTTCCCTGTCTACCTTTCAACCACACCCAAATGCAGTGTAATAAAAAATTTGCAAATGCAATGTTTGCTTCAGTTTCAGATTTGTATTCCAAATGTCTAGTACAGAACATGGAAGGAGTACAAAGGAGGGGCCTAAGACCCTAGCCAATATGAACTGAATTAAGAGACACAAGCAGGCATGTCAAGGGTGACCTGATTGATCTTATCTTTTCGTTTGTTTGTTTTGTTTTGTTTTGTTATTATAAGGAGCCAAAATTGGTCTTCTTATAATTTTTACCCTTTGGTCCTAAGTTCATTTTCTGAAGGAAATCAGAACAAATTCGTTCTTTTCAATATGATGCCTTTTCAAAAACCAACCAAAATAACTATCATTTATGGAAAGAGTACTGAATAAGGAATAAGTTGTTTTTTTTTTTAAAGTAGATTGTCTGGGGTGGCTAGGTGGTGTAGTGGATAAAGCACTGGCCTTGGAGTCAGGAGTACCTGGGTTCAAATCTGGTCTCAGACACTTAATAATTACCTAGCTGTGTGGCCTTGGGCAAGCCACTTAACCCCATTTGCCTTGCAAAAACCTAAACAAACAAACAAAAAAATAAAGTAGATTGTCACTTATTAGGGCCATTTACTATTTGCTAAGAAAAAACTCTTCTACAATCCCTGGTCCCTTAAAGTGTTATGAATGTTGTAGTTGGCAGTATTTCCAGATTCCACACTACCCTAGTTTTCTTCTTCTAAATTAGAGGTTCTTAATCTGGGGTTCAAAAACATTAAAAAATTGTGTGTAGTTATTAGTGGATGGAGCACTGACCCTGGAATCAAGAGAATTTGAATTTAAAACTGACCTCAGACACTGAGCTGTGTGACCTTGGGCAAGTCACTTACCCAAATGCCTAAATTTTTTTTCCTGATAACTATTTCAATAAAATGTTTTCTTTTACAATCCTATATATTTTTTATGCATTTAAGAATATTATTCTGAGGATTCTCATTGGCTTCACCAATCTACCTGCTGCAGATACTATACAAAATGCATAACCTCATTCTTCCCTTGACCATCCCTAGTTTTACTACTAATGCAGTCTAAAGTTTTTGAGTAGTCAAACTAACACTGGTAATTCATATTAATGTGTGGTCTATGAAAAATTGCAGGTCTTTTTATATGAACTGTGCTAATCTATGAATCATAGAATCCCAGAACTGGGAGAGATTAAAGACCATCTGACACCTGGAATTAGAATCTCCTCTACCACATATTCAATATTCATCTAACTCATGCCTAAAAACCTCCATTTTTTTTGTCTATAAAATAAAGGGATTTTACTAGATAACATGGGGGAATTCCTTCTAGGTCTAGAGCTATATATTCTATTATATCTAGATTAATATACTTTATGAAAGTATATTTATTTCTGATTTATTTCAATCAAATTTCAATCAAAGCTGATTTATTTCAATCATAATTTACCTTTCTAAGTGTTCAAAAACTATCTCTTTAATGATGTGTTCCAGAATTTTCCTATCTAGCTTGTAGACTTTTATTTAGAAGAAATCACTTTTCTTTCCAAAATCAAAACAATTTGATCTATCTCAAATTTGTCCTTTTCTGTCCTTCTCCAAATATCATTGACAAAGATTTAGTAATCTAAATTCTTTCAAGTACTCAAGATAGAATTTATCTGGGTCTAGAGCTGATTAAGCCTAATTAACTGTTCTTTATTTTGAATTTAAATTCATTTTTGCCATGTTTCTTCTATCTTTGGGGGGGGGGATTCAGGAATACCTTTCAAATTTCTTTAATTAGCTTGATGAAAGAATGAATCAAACAAAGCTTTATTGACCACATGAGCTACTTTTTGGGATTACAAAGACAAAAACAAGGTACTTCCTGTCTTTAAGGAGTTTACATTTTGATGGGGGGGGGAAACACTAGTATTATGTAAATATGACCAAAGGACAGGCAAAAGAAAAATGCTGTGAGACCACCTTATTATTCAAGATCAAAATTAATGTTTTTAAAGATCTGAGTTTATAATAGAGAATTATGAATTGGGAGAAGCCTGGATAAATCATCAAAGGGACTCCTGAGATTTGTCATTTTGGGGAAAATTGGGAAATAGATCTCATCTGGGTCTAGCTTCCTTTTTAATCTTTATCCATGTGATTTTTTTCAAAGCCACATTTCTGTATTTTATTTTCACATAATCTTGGCTAGATTTTTCTCATTTCATTATTATTATTGCCTCTAAGGTGTCATAGTACCATTCTCAAAATCTTCCCATTTTACTCTAGTTTACAAAACAATTCTTCAAGAGAAAATGGGACCTCAGAGGATCTAGTGCTGACTTTAAGAATCAGTAAGAATTGAGTTCAGGTTTGACTTATGATACTTAATAGCTGTGTGAACATGGGTAAATCGTGTTCAGTTCCATCATATGTAAAAATAGTATTGCAAAAATTTGATAAGCAGATAAAAGTTGATGTAATTTATAAACTTCATTTGCCTCACAGTTCTCTTTTTGTAAAAAGATCCTTTCAAAAGGAAGTGTGGTTTTGCCTTTGTTTGTATCTCCAGTTTAACACAGAGAACATCAAGCCCTTTAATCCTTTCTGATGATAATTACCAAGTTTATCTCAGGCTATACTTTTCCTAAACCATGTAGACTTGATGATTGCCTATTCTCATCTTTAGTTGCTCAACTTTTAGTTGTCTGGAAAGGCAAAGATTAAACTGAATTTGAGGGATATTATCATGTGATCATAGAAGCAGAGAGAGAAAAAATAAAATATTGTTTGATGGCTATGTGTTCTAGAGATGAGACTCTTTTCCAGGAAAAGAACCTCACTGCTTGTGCTTCCCAGGAGAGGGCTGAGACTCAAAGAACCCATTTGTTTCCCCACGTAAATATTTAGTAGCAATTCCCAAATATGACTCAGAGGAGTTTCTGTGACTTGTAAAGGATAAGATAATGGCTCAATGAGTATAAAAACAATCTCTCCAAAGTTTTGATAATTCATTTGGGCCCATGAAAAATTTGCTAAAATAATGACATAAATCTTAACTCAAATAAAAAAAAGAAATTATCTATTTTTATTTCCTGAACTACTATACCTGTGGAAGTGGTTGGTCCACATACACCCATTCTTCAGACCCTGGTTTGATTGGTGGTGGCCCTGGGGGTGGAGGAGCTGTTTCTTCTTCAGGTGATTTCTTTCCTTGTGTTTTCTTGTCTGATCCCTTTCCTATAGGTGAAACTTAAGTTAGATCAGTTCACAGGGAAATTATACACAAAGTTAGATTCTGAAGCTGAATGAACCATTGACATTATATAGTTCAAAGAATTCGTTAGCTATTCTAGCTTCTTAAGTAGCTTTGTAAATAAATGTGACATCTCAAATTATTTGTCCCACTTTTATTAAAACTAACCCAACTGCTCCAATCCCACTAGGTAAAAAGAGACAATAATTTTCATTTTGCTTTTCTACTTTTGGGCATAAATTGTTATTTGCCTATGACAATAGACCTATGACTGTTTTTCAAACCTAGAGAAAAATACTGGTTGTAATACCTTATCATATTAATTTACTAAATTCAATTTTCTCTATTGAAAAAGAGGAGAAGCGAACTTAAGATCAAAATTCATGATGCAGTAGAAAGAACCTGTAATTTGGAGTGAGAAGACATTGGTGCCATTCTTGACCCTTGATTAACCTCATTAGAATTCAATTTCCTCAATCTATAAAGGTCCCTCCCAACTAAAATATAAACTCCTATGAAATCTGCTTTAGGGACCTTTTGACAGGGTGTGGAGTTTGAGAATGGGGGCAGACATGGTGAGGGCAATGACAGAGTATGTACTTTTTAAAAACTTTTTTCTTTTTTCTAATTACATGTAAAGATAATTTTCAAGACTCATATTTTTTAAGATTTCCAGTTTCATCTTTTTCTCCCTTCCTCCTCCCCTTGACAGTGAATAATCTGCTATAGATTATAACTATGTTCTAAATAAGATTCAGAGCAAAAGGGAAGAGCATATATTTTTAAGGATACTTATCAGGTCAGCCTCCTTAGAGGAATAATGTCCTAGTTCTCATGAAGAGTTTTAATGGACACCCAAATATTGGTATAGTGTGAATATACAACGGGGTATGAAGCAGTGACATGCTCAGCTTTGCTGGGATACTATCCTTGGAACCAGACAGAAGGAGATCTTCTTTCCTATTCCTTATCATTCTTTATCATCCCCTTCAAGGATATACAAATGTAGCATCCTCCTGTGGGACATCAGGAGAAGATGCAGGACACCCCATGGCCTGAAAGAATTCATAAACTTCCACAGGTACGTTAGTTCTATTTAGTAGAAAATAAGTGCAAATGGACTTGAGACATTATATTTATAAAATTATCAAAATTACTTAGAACTTTGGTTTCTATTTGCCTTAAGATGAACTGTATATAAAATTTTAAGCTCTTATTATATGTAAGATACCATGAATATCACATGAATGATATGCCTTATTCTATATTTCCTGTGCAAATAATATTTAATGTATAGGAAGATAAACATGCATTATCTTATTGTGGCTGATAGAAATATATGGACTGCCAAGGGAAAAAGATTGCTAATCATTTCTCAAATATAGGCTTGAACCTCAAATCACTTGATTTGGTCACAAATATATCTGTCTTAAAAGGATGTCCATTGCTCAAAAGAGTTGAGTAGCAAGAAAACTAATCAAATCTTTATTGTGATAGAAAGAGAAATCATAATTTTTGTGCTCCATTTTGTTAATTAAAATTGTTAGGACATTTTCCCTTTTAATTTGCTATTGTTTCTCTTAGAATTTCACCTGTTCTTTAAGTTCTTATTGAATTGTAAATATTTTACAGTAGGTTTAAAATTTTTTTAGTATATCATGACTGTTGAGTGATGAATTGAACAATTCAGAAACAATTATTGAATTGAATGAGAATATTCTAGGTATTTGAGATTTTAATTTTTTTCTTAAACTGTAACTCAATATAGAAAAAATAGTGAAAAATCAAGAGAATAAAGGAAATTCAACTTTAATATATGAAAAGACAATTAACTGAGCCTAGAAGCTAAAGGTATTTTTGTGGAAGATTTTTTTAGCACCTGAAATGTAAATCGTTGTCATGCTTTTTGTTCAACAATTTGAAATGAGGGCATAGCTTTTTAAAATATATATTTGCACTTTTGTGTAAGGTAAAGGTTGCATGGACTTTGATTTAGTTATTCTTTAGAGAAGCTGACATATTTGCATATAATTATTTTATTTGGTCGCTATATAAACTCTACTAAAATTCTTTAAATTACTGGTGAGTAGAATTAGATGTGAAACAGAAATAGATATAATTTTTAATATTTTATATGTATCAAATATAATAAAGTTTTGGTAAAGTTAAGCAATTTTCATGCCATGGATTGAAAAATACTTGGATAAGCCACTACTAGCTAGGTTAGCATAGGAAAAGTTAGAGAGAAAACTATGAAGAGTAAAAGAAAAGCTTAAGAATAAAATTTTATTGATGTTTGTGTTAAATGAGGGCCTGGTGAAATAATAGACTAAGTTTAAGTAGCACAAGATTATAGCAAGGGGGGATGGATGTGGTGAACAATAGCTAGATAGAACACATGCCAAAAGTAAGGAAGACATGCTCATCCAAGTATCACTTCTAAATTATAGCAATTTAGATCAGATGAGAGTATCAGCAAATTAAATAAAATGACTCTCTACAAAGTCATATTCTTCTACCTCACTATATAATGAAAATGATTCCGGGGACTTGAAGGCTATATACCATTAAATCATTATATATAATTAGATATTATATATATATATATATATAAATATATAAAATTATATATATATATGTGTGTGTGTAAATACATACATATGTATACATATACATAACTGAAGAGTTATAAAAAATTTTTGAACATGGTCCTGCACAGACTACAAATGATGACTAATTTAGTCAGGTACTAAGTATCATCATCACCAACAGGATGACTAATAGGGGAAGGATTCTTAAGAGATGGTGACTCAAAACACACATAAAATTTCAAAATGTGGCCCCCATCAACTTCTACAGAATGGTGACAGAGTAGCAGAATCGAAAAGATTTTAAATTACTTATAAACAATGGTACTATGGGAACTCAAAAATTAAGATCATTATTCAATAACTATTTCATACTTTAGAGGAATTACACAATACAATATATATAACATACATACAATAAATTTGTTGACATTTGTAAATGTCTACCTTCTGTGCAAGTAGGATCTAGGAGACTGAAGAAGTGAAAAAGGAAAAGTCTTGTGCTGAAAAAAGGTGATATTATTAAGATAAATTGAAGGGATGTGGACTTGAGAAAAATGTCAGAGAAAGAATTTAGTAGGAGCAATTTGGGAGATGAGAAAAATATGAAGAGGAACAATTTCCAGATCAGATTCTACTTCTAAAGAGAAGAAATCAAGATGAAGGAATATAATATTACTGACAAGGTATGAAAAAGTGAATAAAGTAAATTGGTAAAACAAAAAAAAATTGTGCTAAAAGGGAAAAAGCAAGACATGGTTAGTAAATACAAAGGAAAGCAAATTAGGTGTGACTTTCAAGTGTTAAGAGGTGATTTCCTGGTCATAGTGATGACAACAAATGTAATCCCTGCTATTAGAGGAAGCAAAAGTTGTAGAATCATTTGAGTTCTACTGCTCTGGGTTGAAATCTTGTTTAGATGTTCATACTGAATCTAGCACAAATATTATAATCCCCTGGGAAACAGAGCAATACCAGGTTGCCTAAGGAGGAGCAAATTGGCCCAAGACAGGGAAAGCAGAAAGTTAAATAATGTTTCTATGCCAAGCAGTAGTGGATTAAGCCTGTAAGTGACTCCTTAACTTTAAGACTAGGTGAGAAAGAAAAGCTTAGTCTCAAAAAAAAAAAAGAAAAAAGGAATAACACTTATGTATGCATATATATATATGTATATATATATATATATATACACACACACACACACACACACACACACACACACACACACACACACACACACACAGATATGCTTAGAAAAACAAATTCTCTCATTGGCCTTAACCAGACTGGATTTCTCCATTAGATAGTTGGAGAGGAAGGAGAAACTTAAAGAGACTTGCATTAACTGGTGGACAGTTTGCATTTTGCCACAGTCAAGTTAATGCTTTTTATATTCTAAGTATAGGTTGATTTCTCCCCTAGAAGAGAGAAAGGAAATCAAACAATACATTTTTCTTTTTCCATTTTCTATAATGCAAGACAATCAAGTGTTCCATTAAAAAAAAGCAGAAATGGGATTTCAATTTAGGAAGAATTTGGTTCTGAACAGGAAGAAGGGAATCAGTTTCCCAGGAGTTTGGAAATTAGACAAATGATACACAAAGTATGAAGAAAATGAAAAGGAAACAATATTCTTGGGTCTTATAAATCTTTACAAATTTGGGAATCTTTCTGGGAAAGAAGCAGCTCCTTATTCTCCCAGGAATCAGGAGTGAGAAATTAGAGCCACAGAAGCTAACAGGTATGAGATTATTTAGTAAGGATCAGAGGATGAAGTCAAGGGTAATGGTAGTTGTTGACTACTTGCAGAGATGTAATAGAGACCTCTATTGACTTGTTGACCTAATAATAAAAGAGAAGACTTATGTATTTCTCATCTTGTATATATAAGATAATGGAGAATCTCCCAAGTCTTATCAATACAGATGATCCACTTCTGGGGATTCATGTGTTCATAAAGAATTCCACCAGAAGAAACAAAGCATTGCCAAAGAGACTTTGGGCAAAAACCTGAAGACCTAATCATACTTCTTCCCATTGAAAACAAGGAATGCTAAGATAAAGAATAGCATTTACATTCCAATCATTCAATCAATAAATATTCAATAAGTATATACTATGTGATTAATGTTGGAGGCAAAAAGAAGTCCCTGCTCTCAGTGAGCCTATAATCTAAAGGGGAATATAATAAGCAAATAAATACATACAAACAAGCTACACACAAGATAAATAGGAATTAAGAAGTGTTAGAAAGTTTTCCTGTAAAAGTAGGGATTTTGTTTGGATCTGAGGAGGGAGATCATTTTAGGCAGTGAATTACACAGAGAAAATACCTGGAAGTGAGATGGAATATCTCATTCAAGAAAAAGCCACTGTCAGTGGATTGAAGGATATATAACTGGGAGTAAGGAAGAAGACTGAAAAGATAAAAGGATGGTTAAGTTTATGAAGGCCTTTGAACATCACACAGGATCTCTGAACCAAATAATAGGAATGATAATCTCTTGGGCAGGAGTATACATTACATTTAATCAAAGCTTTTTTCAGCACAGTTTTCCTGATGTATGGAAGACTTTATCAAAAAGATTTTAGAATAAAAAGGATACCAAAATGAAGAAGGAAGATTAAGAGTTGAGATGCTCAAAACAAAAGGGAAAAAAAATTCAGTGGTAAATAACCAGTGGCCTCAAATGTCTGCATTGTTGTTTTTGTTCAGTAGTTTCAGCTGTGTCTGTTTCATGGTAATACCATTTGGTGTTTTCTTGGCAAAGATACTGAAGTGGTTTGCCATTTCCCAGCCCATTTAACAGATGGGGAAACTGAAACAAGAAAGGTTACATAACGTGTACAGGGTCTCAGAATTAGTAAGTGTCTGAGGCCATATTTGACCTTAGAAAGATGAGTCTTCCTTACTCCAGGCATTACTTCCTTACTCTACCTACCATACCACCTAGATGCCCAGTATCTCTATCTCTTTATTCAAAGTTTAGGCCATAAGCAAGAATATCTGGGAGTTATAATGCAAGGAGTCAAAGCTGAGACCTTTGATGAAGATAAAAATCAAGATGAAAATATCACTCTGGATCTGCAGATTTCATTCAAAATTATTCTGGCATGGTGTTGAATGATTCTACATTTAGAAAATACAGTCAAGTGCAGAAATCAAGGAATCAGAGGGGGAAGCACAATAGAAAGTCCATAAACAATTTTATAACTGGAGAGGATACCCTAGAAGAGTAGGAGGATAGTAAGAAGGAAATTATCTTCCTTTCATGAATTCAATCCCTTGGCCTGGGTGAATTTTATTCTTGGGAACTGAAAAAATTGGAAGACATTTTTCCTGAGCCCTGTTCAGAGATATTTGAAAGGTATCTTGAAGAATGAGTGAGGTAGCATTGTACTATAAAATGGCAACATTTTTATGATTTTTTAAAAAATGGGTGGAGCATTTTCTCTACAAATGATAGTCCAATAAACTTGATTTTTATTCCTGGAGAAATTTAGGACAGTTTTTTTAACTGAAAACTAGTGAACATCTAGGGGAAGCTGCTGGCTCAGAAGATAAAGCACTGGGCCTGGAATCTGGAAATTCAATCTCAGACTGTGGAAGCTTGGGCAAGTCACTTAACACCTGTTTGTCTGACAAAAGGACCTGATGAATCCCCTGGAGATGGAAATGGAAGACCATTTTAGTGTTTTTGGCAAGAAAACTCCATGGAATCATAAAGAATTGGACATAACTGAACAACAACAAACATTAAAAAAGGAAGTGATATTTACAATGATCCAACATGGGTTCCAATAAGAACATATCATGCTAAGCTAACATTTTTTCCTTTTTTGGGGGAGGGAGTTAAGGTTACTAAATGAGAATATCAGGGGAATACTATGTATTAGAATTATTATTAGAATTATTACTTAGAATTCATTAAATGTTTATTACAAAGTATCTTATGCTATTCTTATGATGGATTTCAAATGATGTAATGATCAGACTTAGAGGTGTCATTAATGATTTGATGTCATCTTGGAAGGAAATATGTGGGGGGGAATAAATAATAAAATGATAATCAAATTTCGAATAAAAAGTTAGGAGAGATAGTTAATTCACTGGGTATTAGTATCAAGATCCATAAAATGATCATGATTGCCTAGAGCATGATTCTGGATTTTATAAGACAGACGTTGAAAGAAATAATTGTAAAAGTTTGGGGTTAAGAAGAAAATTTTTCAGAATAAGAAGGAAGAGACATGGTTAGATAGCAATGTAAAAAAATGATCTGGTCATTTTAGTGGATTTGACTCATTAGCCCACTGGCCTTTTGTGGGATAGTTAATATAGTCTATTTAAAATTTGATACATATAGTTAATATTTAACATTCCTTTTCAGGTCCAAGTGGCACAAGATAACTACCCAGCTCTCTTCCAAATCTAAAATTTTATGTTTCTATGACATTCTTGCTCTAAATGAAATCAGAAGACATAAAGAAGTTTGAGCTAAATGGAAGAATGGCTCATAGCTTCTCTTTAGAGATGAAGACAAAGCAGTTCAGTGGAATTGGCTTTATCATGCATGCAGGAGTAAAAAAAAAATTAGTTCCACTTTGTCATCTTGCCTAGTATGTCTCATAATGAACATAAAAAATAGGATTACCAATACCATTTGATATCTGTGGCAGGGGAATAAAGAAGTAGAGAAATTCTATGAATATTCTCCAAATTAGATCAACCAATATGAATCAGTGGCGAGTTTCACAAAAAGCCTGGGTGAACTTCAGTGACAATAATTTTTCTGAATTACTAAATGGGAATTCAATAGAAGTGCTAGAGAGGGCTGGAAAGGAAACAAAGCAACAGGGATGTTAATGTTTTAAATTGTCTCAAAATGTTAGGGTGCAGAATTGGGAAAGGGATTTAATTTAGATGTTACATAACACCAGCAAGACAATAGGCAGTTTTTGCGTTTTGCAATTGTTTCAAGTGTTAAGAGGACAGATTGTGACCAAAGTGTTGGTTTGCTTTCCCACTGGCTCTGTCATAGAAGATCAATCAAAAAGTCTTCTAACTGATTAACAAATTCTAAGCAGCAAGGTCTTTTGAATGACAATTTGTCACAAATAGGCTTGGGAGAATATGTTAATAAATGATATTTATATTCTTGGTACAAAAGAAAATAAAAAGTGAAGAAGGGAATATGACTAGAGGAGAGGAACTCTTTGATTATGGATATCAAAATAATGAATAAATTATGTCAATAGAGGGAAGAAAAAACAATTGCAAAGAAGAAAATTGGCCTAGGGAAAATGGGGAAAGAAGAGAAGGTGAATAAATTGAAAAGTTTAAAGAGATAAAAGAAGTAACTTAGGCACTGTGTTTACTAAGAAGTGCGAGAGAGAGAGAGAGAGAGAGAGAGAGAGAGAGAGAGAGAGAGAGAGAACAAGTGTATCTGTCTGATCTGAGATAATGAGTGGAATTGCTTTTTAATGTTCTAGGTACCAGCATGAGGAAGTATCCATATATCCATTTATCTTTACCTACATACACAAATGCACACACATGTTATATATGTGTGTCTATAACATGTGTCTACATGTATATGAATATGTATATACACATATGTGCATGTGCCCAAATGTGACTCTGTATATATATAGATATATAGATATAGATATATAGATATGTATGTATATATAAAACTGAGATTGAACAATCTCTAGGGCAATATGTTAGTCTATAGTTTTTTTATTTTAACTGACAAAACAAATACAGCTGTGTATGATATAAGAGAAAGCAAATTTAACAAGCATAGCTTAAAATGTTAATGGATTCAATTCCCTAATAAAAAGGAAAAAAAATTTAAGCTGAATGAACGAAAAGACATTTATTAAATGCTGACTCTGAGCTAGCCCCCTCCCAAATAAACAAAACATCTCAAGCAGAAAGTCATTTATATGTTGAGAATTAGAAATTGGAAGAAAAAAATCATCTAACTAAAAAATCATAAAGAACATTCATTGACTTTTAGACAGAAGTGACTTCACATGAGAAAGCATTAAATGGAATGACTTTGAGACAATGACTGTGATTAAAAATTCCATTGAAAACTAGATTCAAAATTAGAATTAAAAGACCCTAATAGTATAATGTTAAATAAACTAAAGAATATAAACTACTGGGGAAAGGATATTTTAATTGATTGATTAATCCACCAATAATCTTTTACTAAGTGCCTAATACACTAGTCCTTGGAGATATAAATAATAAGGAATTAATTCTTACTTTCAATTTCACTTAGTGAGAAATGAAAAAATCACTTGGTAAAAATAGATTTAGGTCATCAAAAATATCTTCTAGCATAGCAAATCTTAAATGGATAAAAGACATAAAAACATTAAAAACAAAAAATTAAAACAACTAAAGAGAAAAAAATTTTGTTTGAAAGAAAAATTATAATTAAATAATGATAGAAAAGAATAAACAAGATGCAACAGAAAATATTGATTATATAAAATTAAAATTAAATTCATAAGGTAATAATTACCAACTAAAAGATTAAAATTTAATTAACAAAATTAAAATGAGGGAAGAAATGAAGGCTAAAGAAAAAAACTATAAATATCTTTTTGGTACTAGAGCCAAAATAGCTCTAGGAATATTTTAAGATGAATTCTGGAGTAACAGAAATCCACTAAAGCCTGGATGAAGCAATTTCCAGTCAAGGACAATTTAGAATGTCAGCAGGAAATGTTTGTCCCTCAGGAGTGGGAGAGTCTAGCTCAGATTATACCAGTAAGGTCTCAGCAAAGATTTTAGAACTCTCAATGAGGTTGAACAATTGCTAAGGTAGAAATCACAAAGGTCCTTTTGCTAACATTGTGTGTAAGGCTCTTTTGAATTGCCTATACACAGATCTGGATAGTAGTCCTGAGTTGCAATCCCAAGGCAAAGAGGAGCAGTAGCACACCAGAACATTGTCTCAAGAAGAGCAGGTCACATTTTTATGGTGGAAAAGAGTATTTGTGGTTGCACCATCCAAGAGAATACTAAACATTTCTCTCATTAAATTGTACCACCTTGGAAGAACTAAAACTTAATTGATTGTCCCACTCCAACAATTTCTGAAAACATCAATTCAAAAAAATCTGAAGCTTTAGGTATCCCATGTAAGGAAAAGAGCCTGACTTTAGCATATAGTTCAAAATCAAGGAATAGGTAGAAAAATAAGCAAACAACAATAACAAAAAAGAACCGATCATAAAAACTTGTATAGTGACAGGGAAAATCAAGACACAAAACTCAGAAGACAATGAAGTCAACATAGTTACAAGCAAAATCTCAAAAAAAAAAGTGAATGCACAGAAGTCCAACAAAAATTCCTGGAAGAGGTAAAACTAATTTTCCAAAATCCATTAAGAATGGTAGAAAAAAAGATAAATAATTGAAAAAAGGAAGAAAATTATGAAAAGATAATAAATATCTTGGTAAAAGAGGCAGAAAAAATAATGAAGAAAGTAATACTCTAAAAATAGAATTGGCTAAATGGAAAAAGAGATAAAAATATCACTGATGAAAATAATTCTTTATAAAGCAGATTTAGTCAAATGAAAAAAGAGGTACAAAATCTCACTAAAGAAAACAATTCCTTAAAAATTACAATTGGGCAGGTGAAAGCTGATGACTCCTTGAGACATCAAGAAAAAATAAAACAAAATAAAAAGAAGAAAAAAGAGAAGAAAAATTCGAATAATTGCAGATGTCAAAATGGATGAGAAACTATAATCCAACAACATATTGTTTACAAGAGACATACTTGAAGTGACTGGAGCAGAATAGATTGTTTCAGCTGAAGTTAAAAAATACACAGGGAAAGCAATCATACTTTCAAACAAAGCAAAAGTAAAAATAGACCCAATTAAAAGGGATAAGCAGGGGAACTACATTTCACTGAAAGGTAGCATAGAAAATGTAGCAATATGATTATTAAGCATATTTATATCAAATAAAAGAAAAGTTTAATTATGGAAGGAAAAGAAAGCAAGACTATTATTTAGGAACTTCAATTTTCCTCTCAGAACTTGATAAATCTAAACCACAAAATAAATAAGAAAGAAGACAAGGAAATGAATAGAATCTTAGAAAATTTAGATATAATAGACTTCTGGAGGAAACTGAATTGAAACAGGAGGGAGGTATACCTTTCTGATAATGTATAAGGGCATTAAAAATCTCACAAGCAAATGCAGGCAGAAATATTTAATGAATTTTCAGATCATAATGAAATAAGCATTCAAAAAAATGTCATGTAATGATAGATTAAAAATTAATTTGAAATGAATTCATCTAATCCTAAAGAATGAGTGAGTCTAGGAACAAATCACAGAAACAATAATTTCATTTCAGAAAAATTACCATAATGAGTCAATATTCCCAAATTTCTGGCATATGCTAAATTCTAATGTCATGTTAAGAGAAAATTTATATCTCTAAATTCATACAGTAATAAAAGAAAGAGAGAGCAAATCTATGAATTAGGTATGAAACAAACAAAAAGACCAGGAAAAGATCAAGTTAAAATTCTCCAGTTAAACACCAAAGTGGAAATCCTAAAATTCATAGGAGAGAAGAATAATATTGAAAGTAAAAAAAATTAATAAATAAAACAAGGATTTCCTTTTATGAAAACTAAAATAGATAAGCATTTTTAAAAAGAAAGATGAAAACCAAATTACTAGTATCATAAATGAAAAAAGTGAAACACCAAAGAAGTTGAAACTAAAGCAATTATTATGTGTCATTCTAGTTAATTATATGACAGTAAAATTGATGATCTTTAAGTGAAGTGAATTAATTCTACAAAAACATAAACTGCCCAGATTAACATAAAAGGAAATAGAATACTTAAATAGTGGTGTCTCAAAAATAGAAATTGAACAAGTCATAAATGACTTACCTTGAAACTCAGGATCAGATGGATCAAGAAGTTAATTCCATCAGTTGAAGGAGCAAATAATTCCAATAATATATAAACTATTTGAAAAAGTGTTATAGGAGTTCTATGAAATTTCTTTCGAGGCAAATATTGATTTGTTGTTAGAGCCAGGGATAACAAAAACAGAGCAAGAAAATTATAGATCAACTTCCTTAGTGACTATTCCTGCACAAATTTAAAATTCTAGCAAGGAGACAACAGCAACATATCAAAAAGATCTCACATTATTATCAGGTGGAATTCTTACCAGGGATGCAGAATTGATTTACTTATTAGGAAAATTATCACCATAATTGACCACATCATAATAAAAACAAGAAAAATCTTATGATTATATCAGCAGATACAGAAAAGGCTTTTGACAAAATACAACACTTATTATAGATCCTTTCTTAAAATGATAAGTATCTATCTAATTATCAGCAAGTATTATTTGCAATGGGAATAAACTTGAAAACTTCCCAATAAAAACAGGGGTGAAGCAAGGATTTCCATTATCATCACTACTATTTAATATTGTACTAGAAATGCTAGTTATATCAATAACACAAGAAATGAGGGCATAAATAGGAAATTATGAAACAAACTCAACTTTTGCAGATGGTATTTTTAAAGAACGCTAGAGAATCAACTAAAAACTAGTTAAAATGAATAACTTTTGCAAAATTTTAATTTTTAAAATAAAATAAAATCACAGAAATCACTATATATATAACCAACAAAACTCATTAGTAAGAGATAGAAAGACAAATTCTATTCAAAATAACTTCAGACAATATAAAATACTTGGGAGTCTATCTGTCAAGACAAATCCAGGGGCTATTTCAACATAATTACAAAACACTTCACACAGACACACAGACACACAGACACACAGACACACACACACACACACACACACACACACACACACACACACACACCACCACCAATTTTTTTAGTGGCTATGCAATGAGCTTTATTTGTGATAATGAGGGCAAACAGAAACAACGATGCAAGTTTTTTTTCCATTCATAGAAAAATTTCATGACCAAAACATGGGTACTGTAGGTACTTGTCTAAGCTCAGAAGACACCTGGTACTGGTGTGAAACAGTTCTGGAATTTTTCTGTGACTGAGTTCCTCCAGAGGATGAGAGCAAAGGATTGTTGTTATATTCAAGTCCAAGGCACATCTTGCTTGCTAGGCCTTAGCTCTGGAAAACAGGGTGTCTCCTAATACTAAGAAGGGAAGAGTGATTGTGGCATCAGAAACCTGACAATATGATAGCCTATAAAAATTTGAAGACGGATATAATGTTCCCTATGAATCTTCTTTTCCATGTGCTAAACTTTCCTAGTTCCTCCAACTTCTCATTTTTGGCTAGGAATCAAGTCTTTGCCATTCTTCTATCCTTATTCTTACATTCTTCAGCTGATTACTGTCCTATGTCAAGCAAATGTGGCATAGAGAACTAATCTGAATTCTCCAAATGTGGTCTAAACAGAGCAGAAAGAAAAAGGATTGGTACCCCTTTATTCTTAAAAACTCTGACTGCCTTAATTTCTTTTTTTTGTTTTCTTTTTTTTTTTTAGGTTTCTGCAAGGCAAATGGGGTTAAGTGGCTTGCCCAAGGCCACACAGCTAGGTAATTATTAAGTGTCTGAGGCCGGATTTGAACCCAGATACTCCTGACCCAAGGCCGGTGTTTTATCCACTATGTCACCTAGCCACCCCCTTAATTTCTTTTTTTTAAAAAAAAAACAGATTTAAACAATTTGAGATATATTAATTACTCATTAGTAGACTGAGCCAATATAGTAATAAAAATAAACCAATTCTACCTAATTTACTTATTCAGTATCATGACAATCAAACTACCAGAGAATTATTTTAAAGAACTAGGAAAAATAATAACAAAATTCATATGGAAGAACAAAAAATTAAGAACATCAAGAGATTCAATGGAAAAAAATGTCAAGAAAGGTAGCCTAGCAGTACCAGATTATAAACTATATTAAATTTATAATCATCAAAACAATCTGGTACTGGCTAAGAAAAAGAATTATGGATCAGTGAAAGCAAATGGTCATAATAATCTAGTGTTTGAGAAAAACCAAGATCCAAGTTTTGGGGGCAAGAAGTCACTATTTGCAGAAAAATTAGAAAATTAGCTTCATAGAAACTAGTTATAGAAGAACTCTTTATTTGAATACCAAATGGATAAATTATATATACAAGGGTGACATAAATAAGAGGAACATGGAAAAACGTACTTGTAAGGTGTAAGAAAAAGGGAAGAGCTCATGACTAAAAAAATGATAGAGGAGATCACAAGAAGGAAAATAAATAATGTTGAATATGTGAATTTAAAAAGCTTCTGCACAAAAAAACTAATGCAGTCAAAATTATAAGGAAAATAGGAAAAAAATCTTTACAGCAAGTTATCTCTTTTGAAAAGATCTTATTTCTTAAATATATAAACAACCAAATTTATAAAAATAAGAGACATCAGTTAATAAATGATCAAAGGATATAAACAAGCAATTTTTAGAGGAAATCAAAGCTATCAGTAGTCACATAAAATGCTCTTAATAACTACTGATTAGAGAAATGCACTATTAAATCAACTTAAGATATTGTCTCACACTTATCAGATTGCCAAAAATGACAGAAAAGATAACACATAATGAAGGGAACGTGGAAAAATTGGTAACTAATGCACTACTGGTGGATTTGTGAACTAGTTTAACAATTTGGTATTTGGAATTATATCCAAAGAGCAATAAAGCTGGACATACCCATTGGTGTAGTACTACTAGAATTATTAATTATGGTACTTCAAAAGAAAAGTGCAAAGGACCTTTTTGAACAAAAACATTTAAAGCAGGTTTTTTTTGTGGTGGCAAAAATTGGAAATTAAGGTGATGGCTATAAATTGGGAAAGTACTGAATAAGTTGTGATATATGATTGTTATAGATTATTATTATGCTATATGAAATTATGAGTAAAACCTGGGAGGATTTATATGAAATAATTTAAAGTGAAGTAACACAACCAGCAGAATATTATATACAATAAGAAATATATTTGTAAATGTTGATCCACTCTAATCCATACAATGATAGAAGAAAATTTCTCAAGATCCATGTTTAAAAAGAGACCTGATGAACACTGAATGCAGACTGAAGCATACTTTTTTCTTGTTTTTATTTTTTTCTGTGCCTTCTTTTGCAACATGACTAATATGGAAATAGGATGTGTTTGTTATTTGCAGGGCAATTGGGTTAAGTGACTTGCCCAAGGCCACACAGCTAGGCAATTATTAAGCATCTAAAGCCATCCCTGGAAATATGTTTTGTAAAATTTCACACATATATTGGATTGGCAAGAGGGAGAAAGACAATCTGGAATTCAAATTTTTTTAAAACCAATGTGAAAAAAATTTAAAATAGATTTGAGATATATTTAATGAAATAGATATATATTAACATCATTATATATTAACATAACATAACACATATATCACCATAATTTATTAAAATATTTCATTTATTGTGACAATAATATAGTAATTGTCACATCACAATTATTTCTATTATGTACAATATATTATATTAATGTTATTTATGATGCAAATATTTCTCAATACAGATGGCTTATTCTCATTTAATTCTTTGAATCTAAAAAAAGTTTTCTATTGAAATGAGAAAAAATGAATTAATGAAACTATTTTAAAAACCAACAACAATATTTGGCTCAATAAAGTGAAGTTATTTCCCTAATAGGTGATGTCTTAAACCAATATTAAGATCAAATAATATTCCTGGATATTTGAAAACACAGAGATAGCTTGGTTCAATGATTCTCTGAATATCAATTTCAAGGGAGACTTAAGATGATGAGGTATGTATATATATATATATATATACATACTAATGATATTCTTTACAGATTACAAAAGTCTCAATTGAAGAGGAACTCTCTCTGATGGCAACAAGGTTATCCAAATGGCTCTCTTTGTAGATGGCATGGCTGTATGAAGCACTATAGCCTTCCTCAACATAACTCAAAAGCACTCAAAGGCAATCTGTGTTGCAGTCCACACACACAAGGAAGAAGACAACTTGAAATCAACAAAGAGATATATATGTGTGTGTATATATATATATATATATATATATATACATGTATGTACATGGACATCTTTGTTATATAGATACATATTCCTTCCTTATATGTGTGTTTAATTGACTTGCTTTTCATATCCACTTACATTAAAAAGGTTTTGTTGATATTACTTTTTATTCCATTACAAACATTCTGCCTTTACTTGGGGGGGAATTCAAGCTTTTCTAATAATTGTGTAGTGATTAAATCCAGCTAATGAATGTGGCAGTAAAAGAATATCCATGTATAGTTTCTCATCTCTTTACTAAAAAGAAGAATTTGTGCCTCATCACCAGTTGAAATTAAATACTTTTAAAGATTAGTTTTTGGTCATCTTCAGCAGTTAAACTCTTACCTTTCAATCTAGCTTTATATCATTGCCTTCCTAATTTCCTACTGCACAAACAATGCAAAAAGATAAATACCAGTCCAGATGTTATCTAAATTTTTAAAAATTTCAAATGATACTTCTCTATAACTGTAGAAAAATAGGGTATAGGTTGCAGTATCCTGAATACATCATGCACAATCATGACTCAATCAGAAGTTATGAAGATACCTTTTCACTAGAATTTTTGTAAATGAACCTCTTTCTAATATTTCATGAATTCGAGTAACAAAACACAAGAGAATGGAAATGTTTATTCTTCAAAAGAAATTGTTGGAAAATTAGCTAGGAGTATGGGCAAAGATGGGATTAGAACCAAAATTTTTTAATTCTATTTTAAATTTCACAATTTTGATCGACATTTCACCATGATTTCTTCTTTAAGCTATATTTTTATAATTTATGAATTTTAAAAACAATTCTGAGAAGGGTTGCATAAGCTTCAATAGACTGCCAAAGGAGTCCATGACACAAAAAAAAGTTAAGAATATTACTAGATTAGGTTTATATTCAAAATATAGAACTTTCTAGTAAAAGAAAATTAATATTTCATAAGAGGCAATTAAAAATTCAAAGTTTCTGTGGCAATATTTTCAAACAATCTGGTTCTTTTGAGAATAAATTTCCTTTAACAATTCATATTTGTTGCTAGAGTTTAACCCCTTCTCAATGGCACATTGTTTATCTCACAATTCTAGGTAGAATTTGAAAATTTATGATTGTTCTCTTAATCTCCATCTGTACCATGTTTCTCAATACTTACCAAGATAGTAGGAGATAGTAGTTTGGAAGAGAGAAGATGTTGGAGTCATACCTATGAGTTTTAATATTTGTGTAATAAAAGCTAATTTAAAGGTTTTTGTTGATATTGCTTTTTATTCCATTACAAACATTCTGACTTTACTTGGGGGGAAAATCAAGCTTTACTAATAACTGTGCAGTGCTTAAATCCAGCTAATGAATCTGGCAGTAAAAGAATATATGTTTATGTGCATGGTACATACACATGCACATACATGTATATATATGATATATACATAGGATCATGAATATCATTTTGTCTCATGTTAAGGATTATAGGTCTATATTCTTTATCTTTCTATACTCTAGTGTACAACCATTCAAGCTGAAACTCAAAACTAAAAAAAAAAGGTTTTTTGATAAAGATACAATTAAATTGTTTTAAATATCATGCATTTCAACAGTTTAGCACTTCCAAAAAATTACCAAGACATTGTGCTCATCTGTCGTCATTTCGGCAAACACCAGGTCACCGTGCCTAAGATGTTAGAGGGAATGTGGGTTGAAGAACAGACTATGAGTTGGAGGGGCTGAGTAGATTATTTAGGAAATTTGTCCTTTTTTAAATAAAGTTAACTATTTCGTACTATATTTTTTCTTAGCTGAAAATGGCCAGGGTTTATTTTAGCTTTGGACTTCAGTGAATACTATAGATATTTTTCATATCTATATCTAGCTATTTAAAGATAGATATAGATGCACACATAGATAAGCTATAGCAATAACTATATTTTCCACTTCTTTTTTTGTCAATGACCTAGGAATCAAAATTTTAAAATTTATCTCTCTTTAGACAGTGAAGTTGGTGACAACAGGGATCATATCTTTCTCTTTATTTATAGTCACAGGCACAGCTAAGTAGCATAATAGAAAGAATGCTGGCTCTGAAGTCAGGCAGACTCATCTTACTGAAATCAAATCTGACCACAGACACTTTTTTGCTATATGACCCTGGGCAAATCACTTAACCCCATTGGCCCCAGTTTCTCATCTATAAAATGAGTCAGAGAAAGATTGGACAAACCCCTCTAGTACTTTTGCCAAGAAAACCCAATTGGGATCATGAAGACTAAGACAGGATGGAAACAACTCAACCATAACAACAACAAATCCACAGTGCCTAGTGGTCCACAGTTCTTAAGTCAGCAAAAATTGACTGAATCTTAATTTCCATTGTGTGTGGGAGAAAGTCCTCTAGAGTTCTTTTATGGCAGGAGAAGTGCAATAGAAAGAACCCTCTCTATTAGAATAGTGACATTGCATAGACATGCAAATACAAATTCTTTGTTTTATTTAGAAACATGGCCAAATCTTAGAGAGTCTGACTTCGAGAGTCAAAAATGCCAAAACTTTCTTAAATGACTCTGAAAACTGCTCAGTCATTGACTTCATGTAAGAGATCAATTCTCTTGGGCTGGCACTAAACAGAAGTCCAAATGGGGAAGAAAATTTGGGAAAAGTACAATTATTTATTGCTTTAATGTGCAGATAGGGGCACAATTTCCAAAATAACACATTAATATATTGTTTGCCTATCCTGGATTATTGATTTATTGTGGTATAATAAAAATATGGGATATGCCAAACAGTATTACCCAAGCGGGACAGATTATAGTGGAAAGTTTGGACAAAAGGTGATCCACTGGAGAAGGAATTGGCAAACCATTTCGATTTCTTTGTCAAGAAAACCTCATGGAGGGGCAGCTAGGTGGCATAGTGGATAAAACACTGGCCCTGGAGTCAGGAGTGCCTGGGTTCAAATCCTGTCTCAGACACTTAATAATTACCTAGCCGTGTGGCCTTGGGTAAGCCACTTAACCCCATTTGCCTTGCTAAAAGAAATAAAGAAAAGAAAACCTCATGGATAGTATTGAAATGATTTAAGATATGATAATGAAAGATAAACTCCTCAGAAAATGTCAAATTTAGGATCACACTCACAAGTAGTTCTATAAAGGATGAAGAGCCTGAAACAAAGATAAAAGAAAGCTCAGCTGTGGATATGCCTGGTGACAAGAGGAAAATCCAAATGCTTTAAAGATCAATATTGCTTAATGACATAGGAATATAAAATCTATGAACCAAAGTAAGCTGTATGTAGTGAAACAGGAGATGGAAATATTAAACATTAACATCTTAGGCCTCAATGAACTTAAATGGATAGGAACAAGTGAATTTAATTCAGGTGATGATTGCATATACTACTATGGGAAAGAGTCCATTAGCAAAAATGGAATAGCCCTTATAGTCAATAAAAGGATGAAGGAAGCATTACTGGAGCACAATTTCAAAAAAAATTTGGTATGATATCTATTCAAATTCATGGAAAACTATCCAATTTCACAAGTCTATGCTCTAACCAACTGACACCGGAGAGGCCAAAGTTGCTCAGTTCAATGAAGATCTACATCTTCTGGAAATAAAACTCCCAAAGGGATCACATTTATCACAGGGCATTCAAATGCTGATGTAGAAAGATAATTGGAAAAACTGACAACTTTGGTCTTAAAATACAAAATGAAGCAGGGTAGAGAGACTTAATAGGGTTTTATCAAGATAACTTTTTGGTAATAGCACACACTCTTTTCAACAAGCTAAAAGATGACTCAACACATGGATATTACCAGATTGTCAATATCAAAATCAGATTGATTATATCCTTTGTGCCAAATGTGGAGAAGCTTTATACAGTCAGTTAAATAAAACCCAATGCTTTCTGAGGCAAAATCATGCATTTTGTTGTTGTTGTTTTTCTTTTTTTACAAAATTCAGGCTTAAATTGAAGAGAGCAGGGAAAACAATTAGACCATATAGGTATAACCCATCTCTTATGAATATGATGTGGAAATGATGAATAGATTTACAGAATTAATCTGATAGAGTGCTTGAAGAATTAAGGACAGAGAATTTCAATATTGTATAGGAGGTAACAACAACAACAACAACAAATAAAACATCTCAAGGAAAAAGAAGAGCAAGAAAGCAAAATGATCATCTGATGAAGCTTCACAAATGGCTGAGGAAAGAAGAAAATGGAAAGGGAAAAGGAAAAGAGAAAGAGAGATTGAACTGAATGCAGAATTCCATATAATTGCAAGGATAAATAAGAATGTTTGCTTTTAAAACAATAGAATGGGAAAGACAAAAGATCATTTCAAGAAAATTAGAGATATCAAGGGAATGTTTCCATGCAAAAATGGGCATGATAAAAGACAAACATTCAAAAGAGGTGACAAGAATATAACAGAAAAACTATACAAAAAATAATTAAAAATCACCAGTAACCAGAATGTTGTGGTTATTAATCTAGAGTTATATATCCTGGAAAATACCTTTATGAAGCATTGTTAACAATAAGGTTAGCAGAGGTGACAGAAATTCAGCTAAGTTATTTAAATTTCTAAAAGATGAAATCATTAAAATACTGTACCCAATATACCAGCAAATTTGAAATCTCATTATGGCCACTGAATTAAAAATGACCACTATATACATATATATATATATATATATATATATATATATATATATATATATATATATATATATATCTGTATGGACACACACACACACACATATATATATGTATATATATATGTATATATATATATGTATATATATATATATATATATATATATATATATATATATATATATATCCTAAAGAAGAATAATACCAAAAAATGTTTTAATTACTGTACAATTGTGCTCAATTTCACATGCCAGTAAGGTTATCCTCAACATTCTGCAAACTAGGCTTGAGCAACATGTAAACTGAGAATTACCAGAATGGCAGGCTGGTTTTGAATAGGCAGAGGAACTAGAGACCAAATTGCCAATTTGCTGAAGCAAGGGAGTTCCGGGGGGGGGGGGGGGGGGAAAGCATGTACTTCTGCTTCAGTGACTACATTAAAATCTCACAACAAAATATGGATCACAAAAAATCTCACAAATCCTCAAATCATTTTACTTGTTTCCTGAGGAATCTACTTGCTGGCTAAGAAGGTAGTACTAAATATGGAACAGTTGATTGGTTTAAGAATGGAAAAGGGATATGACAATATTGTATATTGTAAAGTTGTTTAATTTATATTCAAAATACATCATATGATGGGCAAATCATAAGGGAATAAGGTTGTTGGGAAAAATATCAGCAATCTTAGATATGCAGACTACATCATTCTGATAGCAGATACTTCTTAATGAAAAGGAAGACTGTAAAAGCTGGCTTGAAGATTAACTTTTAAAAATTAAGATCCTGGAAATTTGTTCCATCATTTCTGGGCAAATAGAGGAGAACAAATGGAAGCAATGTCAGATTTTATATTTGTGACCTCAAACATCACTACAAATAAGTGACCACAGTAATGAAATTAAAAGAAACTTGCTCCTTGGAAAGAAAGCCATGGTTCATCTGGACAGCATACTAAAAAATAGCCACCTTGCCAAAAAAGTTTGTAAAATGAATGTTATGGTTTTCTAGTAACAGTGTACAGGTAGGAGAGTTTGACTAAAGAGAATTGATGCTTCCAAATTGTGGTACGAAAGATTTTTGAAAATCCCTGTAACATCAAGGAATCATTCAGTACCTAAAGAAATTATTACAGATTTTTCCATGGAAGAATAAATACTAGAAATAAATTTAAATACTTTGGTCACATAAATAGAAGACAGGACTCATTGGAAATGATCTGAGGTTGGGAAAAATTGAAAGAGGAGAAGAGGATGTAAGAGATTGAGGTGGATAAATACTGTCATGGAAGTAACAAACAAACTTGGATAGACATTGGGAAAGATCATAGGAGAAAAGGGTCTGGCATGCTATTGGTTCATGGGGTAACAAAGAGTTAGACAACAGAATGAATTAAAAACAGCATTTAATGGAGCTGGAAGAGAAGAAGCAATGTGATTTTGATTAACTAGTGTCTGGACTTTAAAGTGATATGTCACAGATTCTGAGGCAGATTTGGAGAGCAAATCTTGCCCCAAAGGGTCAGTGTTTATTTGAAGTTTTCCATGAATGTACATTTCTTTTGAACTAGTACAGAACTATATATTTTCCATTTGTCTTTCATAATACACTGAGAAAATTTATTTTTACTATCCATTCTAAGATATACAGTATTTCAATATTACTATATTAAAATCTTTTATTTGTGACTACATAACTGTTCTGGAAAAAGGCTTATATTTCATATATAAATCATAGATATGAAAAACAACTATGAATAATATGGATCTTAGTAATCATTATTTTAAAAATCCAGAATTATCTTTTAAATAACCTTAACAAATTTGAATAAGTAAAAAATGTCTGAAGGTGTTCTTTATATTGAGGAAAGCATAGTCAAATATACCTACAACCAGTCAAGTGGAATAACCTATTCACTCAAGTCAATGAGTAAATACATTCAATCAATGACTGGTTCTAACATAAGGAAGTCAGAAAGGAAATGATTTCTGAATTTAGTTCAGTATTCCAAGAAGTTCCAAGTATGAGGGAGTTGGCCTCTGAAAACCCAGGAACCAGTTACAGAAAATTAGACCTCATAATGAGGTGTTAAAGTAAGATGTTATGAAATACAGACAAGTCCCTTCAGTGAATTAGAAAAGAGAGCAATGCCATTGGCCAAGCAATGATTGTATACAGCCTGGGTAACTGTTTTTTTTAGGTTTTTTTTTTTTTTGGCAAGGCAATGGGGTTAAGTGACATGCCCAAGGCCACACAGCTAGGTAATCATTAAGTGCCTGAGGCAGGATTTGAACCCAGGTACTCCTAACTCCAAGGCCAGTGCTTTATCCACTACACCACCTAGCCGCCCCCCTGGGTAACTCTTAAAAGATAGGGAGAAGATCCAGAGTAGCTCTAAGTAGGAATGAGATTGTAGAGAGATCCAAATCCCAAGAAGATCCACAGAACTAAAGGAGGAGATACTTCAAAAGGTCCCATGAGTCTTTTGGGCAGTTCTAAAGGACTTCTAATAGCTCTCTACCTCCTATTCCTTTCCTCTACACATCTCATAGGGAGTTGGACCCTTCCTTAATACTGACTTGCCTGAAGCCATTTACATTGACTTCCTCTGAAATTCTTCCTCGGTCCTTAGAGGGTCATTCTGGAAGCAGACAATTGTTTTTTGTCAATGACATTGTTTTCTTTTTAATTCACTCAAGGCACTAGTTTGGGATTCATAAAGGTGTAACCTGGTGACTGCATTTTTACTGGTAGCTGAATATCCCATTTTGGGATCCTTACTTTCTATCACTAGGAACTGAACTTCAACTTTCTTTTACTAGACTTTATAAGGACTGACTTGGAAAGAATTTTGTTTGTGTTTATTTGTAAATAGCAAATCCATGGGAAGAATATGGAATAAACTTGTTTTTTTTTTTTTTGTGGAAATCTCTGACCCCAAACTACATTCCTGATTCAGAATCACTAATATTAGTATTGCATATATCACTAGAAAAACAGGCTTCAGAATATTGCTATTTCTTGTTATTAAAAGACATTTATGATATAGAAAACAAATGTGTCTTTCCCAATGGAAGCGATTACTACTTCAGATATAACTGTTTCCTTCCTTGACCTACCTTTTATCTATTTGTCATCTATGCCTCATTTATCTGACATCATTGGAAAATGAATATTCCATATGAACAGGATGTTGTTGGTCATTTTTCAGTCATGTCTGACTCTTTGTGATCTCATTTGAGGTTTTCTTGGCATAGGTACTGGAGTGGCTTGACATTTCCTTCTCTAGTTCTTTTAACTTATGAGGAAACTAAGGCAAAAAGTAATAAGTGACTTTGCCTAGGATCACAGAACTAGTAAGTGTCTGAGGTCAAATTAGAATTCAGGAAGGTGAGTCTTCTGACTCCAGGCCAAACATTCCTTTACTGTTGCCACCTAGTTGCCCTTGTGGGCAGGTATGATAATGTAATAATCCTTGTATCTACCCAGTAGCCACCACAGTTGTTTTAAGTGATGCCACTTTGTCTATGATCTGTGATATCACAAAAGTGAACACTCACTGCCCCAAAATAGATCCTAACTCAATGAGTCTTGAAATGTTGGAGGGTCAGAGAGGTTAGAAACTGGTCTATCTTGTAAGGGTCAGAAATGGGCGCTGAATCCCAGTCTTTCTGATTCTCAGTACAGAACTCAGTTTACTGTGTCTCTTTAAACATATTAACAATCTATTCACAATAAGTAATTGATCAGTGGATGAATAAAAGTGGGTTTTTAAATTTACTGAAATCTTTAAACATCAAAAATGATTTTAAATTCCATTTTAGTAGAAATCTTTTTAATATGTCACTTCCTACCTTATTAAACATTAGACTTAACTCATTAGACTTAACAATTATGAATGGTGAAAATAAATTGTTGTACTGGGTTATAACATATGGGGGCAGCTAGGTGGCTTGGAGAAATAGTGCCAGACCTAGTCAGGAAGATAACCCTGTTTGCCTCAGTTTCCCCATCTGTAAAATGAACTGGAGAAGGAAGTAGTAAATCACCCAAAATGGGGACATGGAAGAGTTAAACACAACTGCCTATTGAACAACATAATATACTGAAACCCTCATTAAGTTGTGAAGTACTGCTTGTATTTTTATCAAATGTTCCCAAATGATTAGGTTGTTGGAATTTTTCTGCCTGCTTTTTATAATTCCTTTGTCTATTCCCTTTTTGTTCTGCAGACTGAAGCATACTTTTAAATTTTTAAAAAATTTTTCTAACTTTTTTTGTCTATGGTTTCTCTTGCAACATGGCTAATATGGAAATGTTTTGTATGGCTTCACATGCATGAATAATATCAAATTGCTTGCCTTCTCAGTAAGGGTAAAGTAGTAGGAGGGAGAAAGAAAATGTAAAATTCAATTTTTTTATGAAATATTAATTTTTACATGTAATTGGCAAATATTTATTGAAATAAATAAAAGTATATTAATAACAACATTAAAAATAACCCCAAGAACCATATGGATTCATGAGAGAATCTGATCAAACATTTTTTTTAAGTTTTTGCAAGGCAAATGGGGTTAAGTGACTTGCCCAAGGCCAAACAGCTAGGGAATTATTAAGTGTCTGAGGCCACATTTGAACTCAAGTCCTCCTGACTCCAGGGCCCAGTGCTCTATCCACTGTGCCACCTAGCTGCTCCTCTGATCAAACATTTAAAGAATGTCTACACCAAATAATCTATTTTCAAAAACAGAGGAAAATAAGGAATATATAATAATAGATAAAATCCAAAAAAGATAAGATTATTATTTTATTAAATAGAAGGATTCCCTGTGGTGGTAAGGAAGTTAATCAAATGCTTCTTTTTGTAGCTGTTACAAAGCACTGTAGGACTTTCTTAGCATGATCCATAAGAAACCAAAGAAATCTTGTCTTGCAATCCACACAAGGAACAAGATAAAAACAAAAATGAGTCAACAAAAGGGTGTACATATATAATGCATACACATGTCATATATACGCGCACACATGCAATATACATATGTGCACATATTGCCTATATATGTGTAATGTCAGAAAATACTTTTGTTTTATATATATATATATATATATATGTATATATATATATATTTTTTTTATCTATCTATTGACCTGTAGATTTATACACATATGCATATATATGTGTATATATATATATACCTTTGTTGATTTGTTTTATATATCTACATCTACAATCCCTCATCTCTTTACTGTCAAGAAAGAATTATGTCTCATCGTCAGTTTCCTTGGGTCTAAGATTGGTTATTCAAAGTACTATTAAGGAACCTAATTTTTCCCTCCTTTAGTAATTACTAAGATAACTTATTTTTTTCAAAACTATGTCTTTTTGTGTTATGACTTTATATGAGAAGGGCTCCATAAGTTTTTGCAAAAGGGGTTTATGCTACAAAAAAACAATCAAAGTACATCTCTGAATTAGGTTGATATTTATAACAGTGCTACTTAGTAAAAGGGAAATCAAACACGCATCAGCATTTCAGAACACACTACTAAACATGATTTTGTGGAAATATAACTGCACTTCAAAGTTCAATCAATTTGCTGTGATATTTTCAATACAAGCATTGAAAATCTACATCTTAAATTTTTGTTTTATAATATAGGCTTTGCTGATGTGAGAATTTATTTCCTTTGACTGTGAATATTTGTTGGAATGTTTTTCTTTTTCCTTCCCCCCCCAATGGAAATTAAGAGAGAGAAAAATAAATTCTTGTTAAAAGAAAAAAAATTGCACATCTCGGTGTGGGTTGAAGAAAATTAAACCTGATGGAGGCTAAAACTTATTCTCAAATCTGCTTATTATTCACAACTTCATGGGAAATATATATAATATACACTAATACTATTATATTAGTATTATAATATTAGTAGAAATAATATTCTATGTTGATCTAATAACTAAAAGTTATAAATTGTACAACTAATTTAACTAAATTTAACAGCTGTACCTTTGCCTTTGGGAGGAGCTTCACCTTTCATTCCTTTTCCAATTCCTAAGACAAAATTTAATACATAGATATCACTGATAAGTTTTTAAAAAATATCCTGTGTTAATATAAAACATTTAATTGTCACTTCTCAGACTGAGCCTGTTATATTGCTACTGGAATTAAACTATCATAGATGGCAATAAAAATCAGAAAAACAGACTATGGCTTTAATTTTAGTTCCTGCAGTAATATGTTGCTACAGTATTTTCCTATGCAAAAAAAATACAAGTTCATGTTGAACATTGAAATTTTGTGGTGTTCCTGGTTGTAAATCCAGATCTTTGTTGAGTATGATCATACTAGCTGAAGGAATATGAATCCCATAAATTCATTTTCAATTGTAAAACCCCTATGCTACCATGATAATTGGACCTATAGCATTTGTGATAATCTAATGTTTTATACAAAATTAATCCTTTATGCAAAAGTAAACTTCTAAGTGTAATACTAGCCTAATGGTATCTGTCTTTCCATTTTATTTTGATTATCAAAATAACCTCATAATGATATTCAAATACTTGGATATAGTTCAGTATCAGCAAACAATAAAATGAAAAAATAAGTAGAAAGTTGAAATCTGATGTTCTTTAGAGAGCTCCAGATATTTAGTTTCTATTTTTCCAACTAATCAAGAATGTGACTAAAACCTGACTCCCACCGCCTTGCACTATAATTTGAACCATAATTAGTAGATGATAAAAACAAAATAAAGCAAAAAAAAAAAAAAAAGAAACCAAATGCTACACAACTATTAGCAAATAGAATGACTTAGGTTAACACAGAAATTGTATAATAAGTAATTAGGTACCAATTCTTAAACTTCGACCAGATTGCAAAGACATAAAGTCACTGAATAAAGATTCTATCAGTCTAGCCAAAGAATCATTGCAAATTTATGAGAACTTTTTGTTGCATGAAAGTGTTTGTGCATATGCCCCTTTCCCAATTTCCAATTAAAACTTTTCTATCAGTAACTCATTAGATATATGTACACAAACATGCAAATCTCTGTAGCATTTCTATCTTTGTATATTTATAACTACTATGTCTGTCATGTCAATGTCTATATGTCAATATGTGTGTATGTATGTATGCATTTCTATCTCTAAATCCTACAATGATTTAGAAGTCTAAATAAACTAAGGGAAATACTTTTGTAACAACCAGCTTTGAGTCCATAGCTTTGAATTCCCACACAAAGTTTTTGAAAGCTACATGAAGAACCAAAAGGAACAACAGAAGGAGGAGCACAAATACAGAAAGATAATTATGGTGTTAAGGCTGAACAAGTTGGAAAGAGTAGCATAAATCTGCTTCCTACTGGGATTATTTTCTTTGTGGGATCAATGGTTCTTTTTCCTTTTCCAACTGCCCCCCCCAATCCTTACTTTCTCCTTTGTCTCTACAATGATCAAATTTTTATTATAGTAACTTAAAAATTGTCTTTTTATCCCATCTTTCATTTCTTTTATTTCTTCCTACTTTAAAAAGTTGAGTCTAGATGTTAGATTGAAGCATGTTTGGTAAACCACACGTGACTTTGGTTTTAAGTTACAGCAAAAGTTTCCTCAGGAAGGTTTTTCATTATTTGCATAAGGCCATTCAGTAGGCCAACCAAAGCTAGAAGCCTCCATCAAGAACTCATATCACCAAAAGCCACTCTGTATTTATCCTTAGGATAGTCTTTTAAGTTGTAAACTATTAAGAAAAACGGCTGTAATGCCAATGTACATTATTTTTCCTTTCCTCAAATGAAATATTGCTCCAAGACAGAATAATATCTTCTGAGATTAACACTTTCATATTTTTTTAAGCATCTGCCACTAGCCCTATACTTAAGGAGAAAAAAAGACAGGTACACTCACTCTTTGAAGCAATAACAGATTTATTGTTCCTGAAATGTAGAGAATTCACGAGTACATTGTTAAAGGTTGTAAACAAACTTTTAAAACTTTAAGATTGAATTGTATCATAAAGATTAAGAACTATCATTTAATTTCTGGTTGATTTAGACAAATAAGTAGGTACTGCTGTTAATGAGAAAAGCTATGCATGTGAGATGGTGGCTGTAGCTTGAGCCATAAATCTGAAGAAAGTAGCCTCCTACTTATCTACAACTACTCTAAACACATTGCTTTCCTCCCAATTCTAATAAAAATTTGAAAACCTCTGATTGGCTCCTTAATCTTTATCTTTTTCAATGTTTCACAGCTTCTGCCAAGGAAGTAGGAGACAGTAGTTGGGAAGAGTGAAGATTTTGAGGTAAAGTTGATATTTGTGCAATAAAAGCTAACTTTAAGGTTTTGTTGATACTGTCTTTTTATTCCAACACAAACAAATCCTTACTTTACTGTGGGAAAAATCAATCTTTATTAATAATTGTGCAGTACTTAAATTTATCTAATGAATATAGCAGTGAAGGACTATATGTATATGTGTATAGTGCATATACATGTATACATTTGATTCTAGAATATGTGTATAGAAATCATAGGCTCATATATATATATATATATATATATATATATATATATATATATATATATATGTTATTCTATGTTAAGTAATGCTTTTATTGCACAACCAAACAAAAACTGAAACCTAAAACCAAAGAAAGGTTTTGTGACACATGTACAAATGCCCAAATTGCCTTAAATGTCATTCATTTCAGCAGTTTTAGTACTTCAAAAAAAAATTACCAAGTCATTGTGCTCACCTGACATCATTTCAGTGAACCTCAGTTCACTATGCCTAAAATGTCAGAAGGGAACTGGGCTACAGATTAGACGTATATAGATTATATTGCTTTTTGGAGAGGCTGAATTACCAGCATCAAATTTAAGAAACTTCTTTTTTTTAAAGTAACTTTTTTAGTACTAAAACTTTTTCTGAGCTGAAAGTGGTCAGTTTATTTTTTTTTTAATTTTAGGTTTGGATTTTAGTGAATGGTTTTCAAATATACATACATATATATGTATATATACATATATACATATACAGACAGACATATGTAAATCTATACACATATATTTAGCTATAGATATACACAAAGATATAGCAATATCTATATACTTCCATTTCTTTCTTGAGTTAATGACCTAGAAACCAAAATCTTAACATTTATCTCCCTTTGGAATGTGAACTCTGTGAAGACAGAGACCATATTTTTTACCTTTATGTCTACAACTAGATAGTGTAGTGGATAGCATGCTGGAGCTGAAGGCAGGAAGATTCATCTTCCTGAGTTCAAATCTGATCTATCTGTATGAGCCTGGGTAGGTCACTTAACTCTGGCTGCTCAGTTCCTCATCTTTAAAATTATCCAGAAAAGTATATGACAAACTACTACAGTATCTTTGCCAAGAAAACACAAATGGGTCTTGAGAAGTCAGACATGACTGCAATTACTCAACAAGAACAATATATCCCCTGTCCTTAGCATAGTGTTGGCCCAGAGTAAGTGCTCAACAAATACTTGTGGACTGATCCTTATTTTCTAAGGAAAAGAACCTCTAGCCTTCCCATATAACAGGAAGAACTTTTTTTCTCACACAGTGAAGGACAGACAAGCTGACAACAAACTCTTTGTCCTATTTAAAAGCTTGGCCAAAATTTGAGAGAGTGATGAGTTTTCCAGGACCTCCACTACGCAAGAATTTCCTTAAATACCTCTGAAAATTACACAGCCATCTGTTACTAGTGGTTATAATGGCCACTGATTTCAAGTAAGAGACCATCTTGGACTGACACTAAACAGAAGTATAGGTTTGGAGGAAACTTTGGGAGCAGTACAATTATTTAGTGCTTTAATGTGTAGATGGAAGCATTGCTTTTAACGTGTAGATGGAAGCATTGCTTCCAAAATTACCATGTTTTCTGGAGTTTAAAGAGAAAAATCAAGTGTCTCTGATTTACTGGTGTCTAAACTTCAAAGACTTATTTGTTTTGCTGCCACTGATTCTGAGCCAGATTTGAAGAGTAATTTTTTTTAGAAGGGTCCCTATTTATTTGAAGTTTTCCATGGATGTCATTCAAGAGTATAATTCTTTTGAACTACTATAGATCTGGATATTTTGCATTTGTCTTTAATGATGTATTGATAAATTTCTATTTCTACTATCTATTATAACATGAGGATGTAATCTAATTTAAAGATAATATATCAATATTACTATAGTAAAGTCTTTTATTTGTAACTACCTAGAAGTTCCACATATGAGGGAGTTAGCCTCTGAAAAACCAGGAACCCAGAAACACAAAGTAAGTGTTCTCATAATGAGGTGCTAAACCGGAATTTCTTTATGAAATCCAGACAAATCCATTCAGTGAATTAGAAAGAGAGCAATGACACTGACCAGGCAATGATTGTCTATAACCTAGGTAACCTTTAAAAGACAGTGGAAAAGATCCAGAGGATGCACATTTGAGTGACTCCAAGCAGGAGTGAGATTGTGGAGGCTCCCAGCTCCCAAGAAGACCCACAGAACTAAAGGAGGAGATGCCCCAAATAGTCCCATGAGTCTTTTGGGCAGTTACAATGGATTTCTCATAGCCTCTCTTTCTCTATTCCCTTCCTCTATAGGGTGCTGAACTTTTTCTTAAGACTGTCTGATGGGGCAGCTAGGTGGCATAGTGGAGAGTGCACCAGCCCTGGAATTCAAATCCAGTTTCAGTCATTTAATAATTACCTAGCTATGTGACCTTGGGCAAACCACTTAATCCCATTGCCTTGCAAAAATCCAAAAAGACTGACTGCTGCCTGGAGCCATTACACTGACTTCCTCTGGAACTCTTCCACTGTATTTTGAGGGTCATCCTAGATGCAGACAATTATTTTTTGGTCGATGCCATTGTTTCTTTTTTAATCCACTCAAGGCACTAGTTTGGAATTCATAAAGATGTCATCTGGTGACTGTGTTTTTACAGGTTAATGAATATCCTATTATAAGTTCTTTTCTTTCTGTTACAAGGAACTGGAAAGGTCAATATTCTTTTACTAGACTTTCTAAGAACTTGCCTGGAAAGAGTTTTGTTTGTGTCTGTTTGGTAAATAGCAAACCTATGGGAAGAATATGGAATACACTTGAATTTTGTGGAATGCTCTAACTAAAACTATATTCCTGATTCAGAATCATTCATATCAATATTGTATATGCTACTAGAAAAATAGACTTCAGAATATTGCTCTTGTAATTAAAATACACTTATGACCTGGAAAACAAGAGTCTTTCCTAATAGAAGCAATTGTCACTTCAGATGTAACTTTCCTTCCCTGTTCTACACTTCATCTATTTGTCATCTATGCCTCATTTATCTGGCATCATTGGAAAACGAATACTCCATATAAGATTATGCTATGCTAAATTATCTTTGTACCTGCCCAGTGCTTATGATTCTTCTTTTAAATTATGCCATTTTAACCAGAATCTGTGATTTCATAAATGTGAAAAACCCTTCCCTCATGGTAGATCCTACATCCCGATATAAATCTTGAAATGTCAGAAGTACAGAGAGGTAAAGCAACTAGTTCTTGGTCACACATCTAGAAAATGTCAGAGGTAGGAGCTGAACTAGGTCTTTCTGACTTTTGGCATAGTACCAGTTTACTCTATCATGCTGCCTCTCTTTAAACATATTAGGAATCCATTCATAAAAATTGTTTGATTAATGAATGAATAAAAGTAGATTTTTCAGTATATTGAAACTATTAAGCTTCAAAAATAATTTTAAAACATTTTGGTTGAAATATTTCATATATGCATACACGTGCATTCACGTACACTTATATATATATATATATATATGCACATATTATTTTTCTATCTTACTAAACACTAGACATCATACCATCTTACTTTTTTTTCCTTGATGACTATGGGTTATAAGCATCAGTTATTGTATTGGTTATGACAGTGATGCCCTCATTAAGAGGTAAAGCACTGCTTTTATTTTTATTAAATATCTCCAAATAATTAAGGTTGCTGGAATTTTTCTGCCTGTTTTTTATAATCCCTTTGTCTCCTGCCTCTGTAATAAAATATCACTTCTTGTTCTGGTTGTACTCTCTGTACTGCTATTTCTAGTTGGCTACCTCATTTAACATAAAAGTCCTATATCACCAAGGTGGTATCTTCATGCCTATCTAACTGAATAAGAGTGCCTGGGTTTTGCAACTTTGGCCTTGGAGCTGTGACCCAGATGGCTGCATTGTGAGAAGCATGGCTTGGCTAATGGGCTATGACTGTAATTTAGTTTTTATCTCCAAACTTATTATGAGACATAAAAATCAGGATTATAAAGTCATTCCATCAGTCACCTGCAGCTTTCCCTTTTCCACCTTTCCCTTTTGTCTCCTTTGGAGGAGGTTCCAGTTCTTTCTCTTCTTCAGGTATAACTAGAGGTGGAGATGGAGCTGGAGGTGGAGGTGAGGGGTTTTCTTCTTTCCTTTTCCTCTCAGCTTCTTCCTCCTCTTCTAATTTCTTTTTAGCTTAAAAAAGAACAGATAGAAAACGTTTTTATTAGATGATACAGTATCACATTCAGTATAAAATAATTACAAACATCAATATCAGGGAGAAAAGGGGAACCCTCTAATCAGCTAGACTGTCTCACTTTTCATAGAGTTGGATATTCAGGCTTAAGATTTGTGGAGAGGACTCTGGATCCTTACTGAAAAATATAGACATCTAACTGGTCTTCCTGTATCTTGTTGACTGGGGACTGCAACAAAAAGGATTTTGGCAAATAAGCCAGGAAGAGCAGGAGATCACTTTATGGGTTTATAAGACTTAAGGAGAGATTGATTTCACCTTTTCAAGGTGACTTTTTTTGGGACAAAGTTCTTTCTTGGACAACTGTTAAGATAAAAGTGGATGTCAGGGCAGTCAAAAGAGCTAATGCTGCATTAAGAGACACATAGTTTCCAGAACTAAGATATTGTTCCCACTGTGCTTTGCCCTGGTAAGACATCTGGGGTGTAATGCAAAATCCAGTCATGTGACAAAATTACCTTTAGCTTCTTTTTCCCGCAATTCAGCAATAAAATACTCTTGTACTTTTGTGGCTAAAGCCCTTTTATCTACTTCTGCATTGACTTTGATTAGAATGTCTTGTTTTTCTGAAAACCATTTCTCCAATTCTGGCCAATTATCCAAGAAGCCTAAAATTCTGCAACATAGAAAGTTCAGTGTTATCAGTTATCTTTAAGTTACATTTTGCACCTTAAAAAATGGTGAGATGAAAACAATGCTAATAAAATCTCTCTCTCTCTCTCTCTCTCTCTCTCTCTCTCTCTCTCTCTCTCTCTCTCTCCATCTAGATCTATCTCTATATATACTTCTCTTTCTCTCTCCCCAAGATCAACACTGTTAGGAATAACACATTTAAATTATCAAGGTTAGATAATTGTTATTTATTTCTTTTAGGAAATATTTACATAGCAAAGATACAATGAAAATTTTTCACCATCTCAACTGACATTTGACCATTTCATAACTGTCAGACTTCTCAGAAAAGTTCAGTTCTCTCTATTGCAGGGTGCTACAATGTTTTATTGTAAATAAGAGACTTGGCAATAAGTAGATGCTCTGGCTGGGTGATTGTGTAGATGGACTCAGTTTACCTCAAATTGAGAGTCTGAAACAATTCTAGGAATTATTTTTCACCCATGAGAATGAACAGTCTTAATGTAGTTCAAATGATTCTTATATGGACTAACTTACTCTTCTTATAGCTTTAAGAGTTTATCTAATGAGAGTTAAATTAAACTGATTACATCTACAATTCCTGTTTTTAGTAAAATAAAGTTTTGATTAAATAAAAATATAGTGTTTAAATAATTTTCATTGTTATGCTAATTAAGTGCAAAAAAGTTCATTTTAAAAACTAATTCATTTAGAAAACATTTTTAGTTCTAAATTATCTACCTTCCTTCAGCTTATCTCATCCACTGAGAAGGTAAGCAATATGATATTAATTAGATGTGTGCAGTAATGCAAAATATCTCCATATTAACCATATTACAAAAATATTTTTTAAAAGCAAGAAAGATAAGTGAAAAAAGTATACTTCAATCTGCACTCAGAGTTCCTCAGTTCTCTTTATGAAGGTGGATAGAATTTTTCATTGTCACTCCTTTGAAATTGTATTGGATTATTGTATTAATCAGAGCAACTAAGTCTTTCACAGTTGATCATAATTAAAACATTTTTAAGTCTGCTCACTTCATTTAGCATCATTTCATGTAAGTCTTCCCGGGTGTTTCTAAAACTATTCTTCCCATCATTTCTTATTGCCTAATGTTAATCTATGATAATCATATATCATAACTTGTTCAGCCTCTCTAAAAGAATTGGCTGTGGATAGCCTCTCAATTTTCATTTCTTTGCCAATTTTCATTCTTTGCTATTTACTTCCTATAAATACTTTTGTACCAATAGGTCATTTTTCTTTTATCTCTTTGCGATATAAACCTAGTGGTATTTCTGGGTCAATGGATATTCACAGTTTATCCCCATTGGGCATAGTTTCAAATTGTTCTTCAGAATGGGTGGAAGTCCACCAAGAGTGCATTAATGTCCTTGCTTTTCCACATCCCTGCTAACATTTTCCTTTACTGTCATGTTAGCCAGTCTGATAGGTGGGAGATGGAAACTCAGAATTGTTTCAATTTACATTTCTCTAATCAATGGTGATTTAGAAACTTTTTGAATGACTATAGTTTTATTTCTTTGTCTCAAAACTATCTATATTCTTTGATCATTTATCAACATTTATGTCTTATTTTTATAAATCAGACTCAAATATATATGGGAAATGAATACTTTACCACAGAAACTTCCTGAAAAATCTTTCTCAGTGTTTTTTCTTTCCTTATTTTGCTAATACTGATTTTAAAGTGCAAGATCTTTTTAATTTCATGTAATGAGAATGACACTAAATGTAAGAAATTTCTAAGTTTGGTCTGATGAAGGTTCAATTCCTTTTCATGTAAGTTCTTACACTTCAGTGTGAATTCTATTTACTAAACTATGAATTAGCCTTATTGTATTACTTAATTTTTACTTTTTTAAATTTAGAGACACAAACCTTATACATAAAGTTTAGCAAATGATATATCAGTTATAAATAAAAGTTACTATTATAAGTTTGTGGCGCAAAATATCTTTCAGGTCTTTGTTGACTATGCTTGAATACAAGAAGACCAAAAGTATGTTTAAGCAAAGATAGCAAAGACCTTAATTTTAGCTCATCTCTCAGACTTTATCTTTTATCTAACTTGAATGGAAGAAATGGAGAACTCTGAAACTGGTCATTATTGGCAAATACTGATTACTGGCTTGGGGTTTATCCTTTGTAGATTGAAAATTAAATATTAAATAGCATAATTTCTTTAAACTGTCTATGACAGAGGCACCCAAGACTCTGGAAAAGGAAGAGGAATCCAAAGGGGGGGAAAAAGTCCAAGAACATGGACTAACTGGGAGGACATGAGTGTGTATTCTGAAGAGCTTGGGGCTCAGGGCTGAGGATCTTTTTCTGGGAAATTAAGGGAATCAGGAGCTAAGAGTCCAAATGAAAAAGCAAGGAGGGTTTTTTGCTGGCTCTCAGGAAGGGATGTCTACTATTTGCTTGTTTCCTTTCTTTCCTTTCTCTCTCTCTCTCTCTCTCTCTCTCTCTCTCTCTCTCTCTCTCTCTCTCTCTCTCTCTCTCTCTCTCTTTTATGTTATATTTCTTTTTTTCCTCAGTAATACATAAAAATGTTTTAGCATTTGTTTTTAAAACTTTGAACTTGAAATTCTCTCCCTTCCCCCCTGGTCCTTCCCCATTGAGAAAGCGAGTGATTTGATAGAGGTTATAACTTTTTTTAGTCATGTATTCATAATTGTCATGTTATAAGACAAAGATGTCTACCTTTTCTAAAAGAGTTGGCCCTCTTGCTAAAGCCTAGCAGGAACAGCCCTTTCATAGGGAAAGAGATAGAGAGGGACTATATCTGAACCAGAGGAGGAAGAGTTTTCCTTGACCATCCAGCATCATCAAAGCAGCATCAAAAAGCACTGTGTGTCCTTTAGTGTTAGAGGCACAGGTTCTTCAAGAATGTTTCCTAATATATAATTTCTCTCTCATCACATTCAACTTAGATCAATGTATAATGCCATAGAAACAATGTAAAGACTAACAGACTGCTTTCTGTGGGGATGGGTGATGGAAGCAAGAATAGGGGAAAAATTTCAAAACTCAAAATAAATAAAATCTTTCTTTAAAAAGAAAAAAAAAGTTTCCTAATGTGTTCTTCTGAATATTTGAGTCTTGGCCCTATGTGTTTCTTATATGCCCATCTCTCCACATATCTATACTTTTTCCAGTGATGCTGTGTGAGTAGGAAGTATGTGCCCCATGCAAACTTGTTGCTACTTTTAAAAAATTAAACCATTTCATTAAATGTCCTTACTATGATCTATAATTGTTTCCATTGACTGCCTAAATAAAATATAACCATGTTCATAAGTTATGGTTTTAAAGGTAAGGGATCTAGAAAGTATTTTTAATGAGAAATAATCATTTCTAGGGGAAAACTTGTCCTTTGAGTTAGTGAATTTCCTTAGGTCATAACCCATTTTTGTTATAGAATTTTTTAAAAAAGTAAATACTTAAATTAATACATTTCTCAAAAGTTTTGGTAATTACAAAGTAGTTGTAATTGCATTTATCTAAGTACTGGATCAATTAAAAAAGAAAATTAGTGTTAAACTAACCTGTGTTGAATCTGATCCCTCAAGAGCTCAGCCTTTGCTTGATCTTCGTCATATAAATTTGGACTTTTAGCGTTCAATCCAAAAGATGATTCAGCAGGACTTTTCCTTTCTCCTATATTAAAAGTGTTTAATTATAAAATGTTAAAAACTATAAAAGTCTACCATTTCTACTACCTGCCAAAATGAATGATTGTCTAAAATGCTAGTCAAATACTTGCCAATCTTTACCCACACATGGCTAACTTTTTATCAATATTGAAGAAAGTGGAAGAGAGCTTTTCAATTTAATTTGCATATTACATTGGACAAAAGAATAACAATATGAAATTTTCTTGGTTAAAGGTGAAAGGTGTTGAAAACCAAATAAGATTAAGTTAAAATACAGTGTAGTATAATTCATTAAAAAGGGAAAAATAAAAACAAAATGTATATTCAGAAAAGAAAAGAAAAGCTGAAAATGATATAGGGATTCTAGTGAATAAAAGAATTATTATTGGTCAAAAAAATCAACTCTAGATAAAAATGGGATTAAAATTGGAGGAAAATGGGAGTAAAAATAGAGCATGAAAGGTTGAATATAATCCTTTTGAACTAATGGACACACCATTTTCCATAAGGGAAAATTGTGAGGAAAAAGGATTTCAGAGGGGAAATATAAAAAGTTAGAAAAACTTGAAGAGTGGTTAAAGGAATTAAAAATATTTAGCATGTTGAAGAAAAGGTTGAATGATGAGAAAATAATAATGTATAAGTAGATAAAGAACTCTTTCACTGAATGCATTTCTTTACCATTTCCTATGGACAAAGCAGTGGGCTGGGGGATCCAAAGAAGGACTGGGGAAACCAAGAAAAAAGTAAAGCAGTCTTTGCTCTCAAGGACTTATATTTCAATGAGGAAAATGCCACATTTAGCCAGTTGAACTCTATGAAAAATGTAAATGGTCTGTCAGCAGTCAACTATTTTCTATTTCTATCTTTATTTGGGAACTGACAAGAGGAAAGGGTTCAAACCACAGCATGATTCATTCTAGGATAGTTATAATGAAAGGATATGCTTTACAAATTAGAGTTATTAACATTTAAATGAATCATGAAGAAGATGGAAAAAAGCTGCTTTCTATAGGTCTTTAAGAATGGATTTTCATCTACTTGGAAATCCTGTTTAGAAAGAAGGTGGTCAATGAACCAAAAGATTTGTCAAAACTCTTTCTAACCTGCATTCTATTGCATTAGACTTCTTTGGAATGTGAAGAAATGAAATTGTCTCTTGGAAAAAGCATCACTGCAAGATGACAAAGAATAATACCAAAACTCCAAATATCTAGCCATGAAAGTACCAGTTAATTTCCATTACGGGAGACACATTTTGGGTATTCTTTTCTGCTCCAAATTAAATGTCAATGGAAGAAAAGCATTACAAGAATCATGATAGTGGTCTTCAACTATTGAAAACACTGTTACATGGAACTGGGGAATAGATTTGTTCTTTTGGCTCCTGACAATAGGACTGGCAGTAATGAGTGGAAGCCACCACGAGGCTAATTTAGGTTTGACTTAAGAATTTTCTAGCTAAAATTATAATGAGATACTTTCAGAAATAGTGGGATTCCCCCACTAGAATTCTAGTAATGAAGACTGGAAAACTATATATTTGATATATTATAAGGGGATTTCTTTTCAAGGTCTAGTTTGGACCAGATGGTTTCTAATGTTCTGAAGCTTTTGAGAATAGCAACTGTATAATTAAAACTTTTATATCATTTCAAACTCTTGGGTGAGTCTAAACAAAGAATATTATGCTTAGTACATTACAGTTCAAATGTAGACAAATTCAGTCCTCATTTTTTTAAGTCAATGTAACTCACTTAAGTGAGATGCTCCCCCCAGAATCTACTTGCACTGATGTTTTAGACTCAAGGGATTTTTGAATTATTTTATGGAAAATGTTGAGAAAAAAGATGCAAGATAAAGAAAGGATAAGGAAGCAAGTTGGGAAGCCTTCCTCCAGGTATCTACCTTCCCACATCTTGCTTTTAAAGAAATATAGCAAGTAGCTACAATGCTGAGACTGAGGTGTACAGAGATGGTTACCGTACTGAGAAGATCAGTCGTGGTAATCTAACTCTATACCCTGAAAAACACTGCTTTCACTGCCCTCAAATTGAGGAGAGAACACTATTACTCCAAATATTCAGTTCTCCTAAGGTCAGCACAAAAGCCATTTTCTGTTCTTATTGTTAGAAGTACCTGGAAATGACTGCTAATTATCCAATGAACTCTACTTTTCTTCCTGTTTCCTCTCCCCATTACTGAGTTGTCCTTTTTTTTCCATAGAAAAGAAATTAAAGGACACTAACCCTTGTGGTAAAAAAAAATGTTTGTATTGTGGATGAAGGTTGATAAAACTGGTCTTTTGGGAAAATTGAAGAGATACATTCAGTCTCTTTTAGAATAGGACATGTGAGTATCAGAGATATCTCCCCCAGGGATGACATCCCTTTTTCATTACTTTGTGTTCATATTCACTAGCCGGTTCAAAATTAATTTAAAGGAGAAAGAATAAACAGAGAGAGATTTATAATCTGAAATGAATAAAATTCCCTTACAAAAGGGAAGATAAGTCCCTGGAGCAGATATGAGCCATTTTATCATGAAGGGAGAATAGAATGCCTTCTCAAAGTACTTTGCAGATATCCTTTGATTGTTTTTGTCAATGTGTATGTTGTAACTCCCATAAGCATATTACCACATCCAGAAATTACTTGTGGGTTAAGATATTAACAAAATGAGACATCTGCCATTATCATTATCTTCCTACTACTTATACCTAGTATCTGACATGTCCTTAAATATGGACCTCACTATTACATGTAGAGGCCACCTTCCAAGGAATTTTATTATTACTCTTACTAGCAGACACCCACTTAATCATTATTACATGCCTATGTGACATATAGTATTACATATTTTCTTCTTTTATGTCCCTGCCTTGATACACATTCAAAAGAGAGATTTCTTTGGATATTACTCATTTCTTTTCTTTTTTTTTTGCAAGGCAATGGGGTTAAGTGGCTTGCCCAAGGCCACACAGCTAGGTAATTATTAAGTGTCTGAGGTTGGATTTGAACTCAGGTACTCCTGACTCCAGGGCCGGTACTCTATCCACTGTGCCACCTAGTCACCCCTAGATACTACTCATTTCTAAAACAAAAGACTATCTTTTTAAGATCAATATTCTTTTTTATTATATTGAAAAGTTACAACTCAGAATATTAGAGTCTCCAGGAATTTAATTTGTGGGTTAGCAAAAGTGTATAGCCTGAGAGTTAAGATGAATAATGGAGAATTGAACAAAGAAGCAGCAAAAAAGAAACATGGCTAAAAAGGAAGATGGATTGGCCATGTATCAAGGGCAAGAGAAAATTGATGAATGGTTTGCAGAAGCTAATCATTGCCAGGTGAATGTTTCCACCTTTTAAGAAGGCTAAGTAGGAACCTTAATTTATTTGAAAACCATTTCACAGAGCTAATACAAAATGTCATAGCCAGAAGAGAAATGGGGTGAAATCTTGCTTATATCAATGAGATAATTCATGACTTTAGCAAAGGTGAGACCACAGAAATGTGCTTTCATGATATGAAAGATTCTCAGTTGAAATATTTATACAAATTAAGAGTTCAGCATCCTGAGAAGAGTTCTTATTGGAAGGTCTACAAGGTAAGAATCATATGATACAATTCATATGAAGTACTCTATAAGGCTAAAGTGCCCTGAAAATGTAAACTATACTTATTATTCCATAAATAAGGTTAAGAGAACATTTTTTCCAACAAGGGTTTCATAAGGGACATTATCAGTTTCTCATGTTAGAGTCTCTCAATGCGTGGAGTTTAAAGCTATTGCACTGAATAAGAAGAGTTAGATTTAGGTAGTTCAAGATTTTCTTTTTAAATTGAAATTTATTTCATGTCATTCTTTTCTAATGGTCATACTGCATTCATCTTTCCAATGCATAAGTGCTATAAAGCTCTATAAAATTTCTTTCACAACCATTCAACTTACTCATAACACGATTCAGCACCATTGTATCAGTTATATCAAGTAACATAGCAAAATCAAGTGCAGGTGGAGGAGGAGGGGGCTCTTTGGGAGTTGTTGGATCATATACCAATGTTGATTTTTTGGAACTCTTTCCCCCAGATTCTTGGTGATTTGGATGGACTATAGTAAGGGCTTCTTCAAGAAGTTTTGCTTGATTTATTGTCATTGGAAAGCCATCCAAGATCCATCCTTTTTCTTCTGGCACTTGGCTAAAGTTTGAAGGAACATGAAATTACTAATATTTAGGAAAAATTAAAACTATTCATGACCATAATACTAAAAGTTTGAATGTTGTTTTTTTAATTAAATCAAGTAAAATTAGAATATTATAGTGTAAATAAAAGTGAAAAAATCTTATTACATATAGTTCAATTTTATAGCAAAGCAGATTAATTTTACTAAAACATTTCTATCACATAACTATTTTGCTAAAAAAATCTTCAGTAGCTTCTTCTCTATGATCAAATTCAAGCCCTTTAGCTTTGAATTTATCACCATCTAAAATACCTTTTTCTTATCTTTCCAGACTTATATCTCATTACTTATGAGCAATTCATTTTTTTTTGCTAAATTGCTAAAATAAAATATATGCTTGAAATTCAGTGCGGCAGTACCTACTTGAGTTCATTGGTCCCCATATGCTGAACTGTGGTAATCATAAGAATAGGACTTTAGTATAGGGTACTTGAACAATGCATAATTAAATAAGTTTATAAATAATGAATTGTTAAATAAGCTTATATTACAAAAGAAGATAATGCATACTTAATGGCATCCACCATGATTTGAATTAGCAGTACATCAGGGATACTTCTTCCTTTCTTCAGCAACTTTTCACATTTTGCACCAAGCTGAGCACGGTTACTAAGCTATGGAAACAAGAAATTAATATTTATAGTTTATGTAACCAAAAAAATAAACATGTCAAAATTTTGGTACAATATTACTGGAATGGTTGAAATGATTATATTCAATTAAGAGGCTACTATCCATGTAATATAAACTCTAAAAGCAATTTAGTTAATTGTGAGAATATAATTTGGAAATTTTAAAAAACATGGTTGGGTTTAGTTTTTAGAAAATATTTTTTTTGATGGCTCTATAAAAGAGATCATGAAAAAAATGATAGGAATTCCACAGCTCAAAGAGTGGATTGGGAATCATAAAGATTTTATCCAACTAATGAAATGGACTGTGTCTCCCTAGACAAAGCAAAAAAGGTTTTAGGGCAAAATGTTCTGAGAGTTTATTATCTTCCCCGTCTAACTGGGCTTAACCAATGACCCAGAATCACATATTCATTTGATATACTTTCTGCACTAATTCTTCTACTATAATTTTCTTTGATTAGGTGCTGATTTCTACTGTATGTTTTAATTAGTTCCAAGTAAGATAGACTGATTAGTATGACAATGCTCTAATCATTCTAGGGCAACATGGTTTAGAGGAATTAGGTAACACTGGAAGGAACAAGTTAAAAATAAGAATTTTAGTACTCCACATTCACTTGTGAGACACTCATCTATTCAATAAACATTGAGTAGATACCTACTATTTGCAAGAATACAAGGGATTCAAAGACATGAAATATAGCATTTCTTCTCTCAAGAAACTTCTAATATTAATAAAATCTTTGATCTTACAATGCTACATTGAATCAATCATTCAAAATATGCTACAAGAATTGACAAATATGTGCCTGTCAGTCACACCAATAAGACAAAATATTTTTAAAAATCAATATTTTCACAAAATAACTCCCTAAACTTGTATAATTAACTTTTTACTTAAAAGTAGATAGATGAATCAGTGACAACAGTAATCATTATATAAAAGACTGTCATTTCAAAGGTTTATAATAAAACCTTTTATTAATTTATTCATATTACTTAAAATTAGCAAAATAAGTAAATTATGGGATATAAAGAGGCTTAGCTTTTAATCGAAAAAATAAGATGCAATTCAAAAGAGGGTAAAAGTGTGTTATATGTTTATGAGGTAATGAATAACTGAGAGGTCAAATGCCTTCAAAGCCAGGTAGTTTTCTATATATAATGATTAAATTTTGAGATATTTTTTCTGCCAGGTATGATATATTCACACCAAATCATTAAGATGCTCAATTCTAAATAAGCTCCTACCTGCCAGCATTGTTCTGTGAATATGATGAGATAATATTTGTAATATACTTTTTAAACCTTTAAATACTATAAATCCTATAATAATAATCACAATTGCCATTCAATAATAATCATCAATACTAATAATTAATAGTAGCTGCTGCAGTTGTATTTCCAAGAACATATATTTGTGAGATGTCTATAGTTAGCAGTCTTTGACTTTGGAAAGATATTTTACTATGAAAATCTACTTGAAGAACAGAGGATTTGAACAAATAAAGACAAGAAGTTTTAGGGATAGGTTTGGGAAAGGGTTGAATCTGGGTTTTCATTGGCTTAGGGAAACAAAGGAAACTCCCTCTTTCAATGTAGGTTGACACTTTCTCTGAACTATTAGTTTTAGAGAGATCCCCAAGGCATTAAATGATTTGCCTAATATCACAAAATCAATTTATGTCAGAGACCAGCTTTGAAACCAGTTGTCTGTTTCTCTACCATATTATCTCTCAAAATTCCCTTGAAGTTTTGAAATATGGAACACTGAAAATTCATATTACTTAAAGTTAACAAAAAATAAATTATGGGATACAAAAAGAGACTCCTATGGTGGAGAAGAAAAGTACTTTATGAAAAGAAAAAAATATGCATGAACTTCATTAATATAGGTATATGTATATCTGCCAGATCTATAACTCTTAGGCAGATTTAGTAAAATGATTAAAAAGAAAAGAATTATAGAAAATTATTATGATATAAATACAATGTTCTCTAGTTAGAACTATTTAAGAATAAATTCTGGCAGTTGTAAAGCAAAAAAGGATAAGGGAGTCAAACATGATCATAGTTGAAATATGAAAGAGAAAAAGTGAGAAAGAATAATTTTTACCAGTCAAAATGTATACCAAATGTCTGGCATACCTATTTTCGTAAGATTTAATAATAATTTTACTGAATTAAAAATAATATTAATAATATTTATTTTGTTACTTGCATAATACATGGGTAATGGGAGGTTTGATAAAGCATCTTTAATGACTAGCAAAGCTGCCAATATACTTTCTCATTAGAAAAAAATATATTTTTGATTCATTCTATTTAAAGTGAAACATAATGAGAACTGAATGCTTTCTGATGATTTATTTGGGACATTCAAGGTCAAAATCAGATTGAATTACTTACTGTTATTTTTATATCCTGGGATGATTGAGATTTAGCAAGTTCATCACCTAGGGACAGGAGAAGTGTCAGAACAGTTTTTTCAATAACATTCATTACAGCCAAATAAATAATTTGTCATTGCATGGGAAAAACCATTCTAAATATCTAGAATATTTATTGTTTTAACTTCCCATAAACTGTAATAGTAAAATCACTCATTATAGTGACTGGTAGCCTCTCTATTATTTCTCTGACTTTAGTTATTGTTGTTTTTATTTAATGCTTACCTTCTATTTATTCTAAGTTTTTGAATTTTTTGAATTTAGGCACAAGTATGTAAAAGGGGGAAACATAAAGGATTCACTCATTCTACAATGAGCATGTGTACAAATTGAAATTATTTTGGAATTTATTAAGATGTAGTCATGCAGTTTTTCCTTATGATTGATTTTTAGAAAAGAGGTCTGTAGGATTTGAGTTAAATATGATTTTATTCAAATAAATGAAAGAATTATTAAATTTTTAATATTAGTGCTAGATTTTAAGTACCAATAGAAAAAAAAGAACACAAGATGGCCCAAGGGAATGATGCAAAGACTAAGCCATCTTGGAAATTGGACCAAAACTAAACTTATTATTTAATTCTATGGTGAGAATGATACTGAATAGTGAATGAGTCAACTACAATCCTTTTTATAACATGGTAGGAACTAGTCTTTATTATCTAATCTGTTGTTATGTCTTCTGGACAACTGGCTTTTGCCATCTGACCTGAGGTTGTACCCACCAAATCATATAAACATATAATAAACATATATATATATATATACATATATATGTTATATGTATATATATGCATATACACAAACATGTATACATACACACATATATACACGTGAGTGTCATCTCTTTTTAATATGTGTTTCTTGAGACCAGGGACTGTCTTGTTTTTTTACTGGTTATATCCAAGAGCTTAGCACTTGATTGTCTTATATTAAATGCTTTTCTGTTCTGATGATGCTGATTATATGATGATTGAAATCTGAACATCATGGTAGAAAATTAAAATCTGTTTAATATACCAAAATCACTTTTTATTTTAACACTGAGTTTCTTGAAGATACTCTCCAAAGGGATTGAGTGACTAAGAAACAGATCCCAACCAATGCAAATATTAAATTTTATGCTAGCTAAATTTATTTTGTTTGGAATCAGAACTGAATTTTCCTTTTGTAAAGTTATATCCATTATTTAAGTTATATCCATTATTAAGATAGCTTTAACCAATAGGATTATATTTCCTGGCCATAAAAATGAGTAAGGAAATAGTAACCAGTGGCCCTAGGACTATATTGGTTTCAGAGTGATAACAGAAGATCAAATCAGAAAATCTCCCTCTCCAACTTTAGAATTTTGGATGCCAAAATCCCAATTTCTTTTCAATAAATTATATATAACAATTTAAAGAAAAATGACTGAGAAAAAATCACAATGGTCTTTCTATGTTTTATTTCTCAGTGGAATAAGAAGGCCAAACCAGCTTTTCATTTCTTCATGAGCATTTACCTCTGCACAGTCAATTCTTCTCCCAATTTACCATTGTTCTCAATATAGACATTACCTATTTTTCTCCCTGACTGACTAGCACTCTACTTTGGACATACAGAATTTATGTGCTGAATGCATAGGGAAGTTAATTTATTCATCTTTGGAGCTCTCTTCTTAGGTTTCAATCAGCTGGCCCCAGGTTTCAGACCATGCTTTACCTTCATATTGGATTTCATCTGCCAGTCATCTACTTAGGTCATTTTTCTATTTGCCTGCCAATGTGCATATAGGCACTTAAAGGATTCTCTCTCTTTTCTATATTTATATCTTCAGTGTTTAGCACAGTGCTTAGCTTACACCATGTTCATTCATTTATTCCCCATTCTATGGATTCAATAAAGTTTTACCTTCTTCCTGAGCTTCTTTTGGGGCATGAATTCTTATTACTGAAGCTGTCTTCTGTGCTTCCTTTTAAAAACAAAATTAATGGAATTTTAATAAGATTAATAATTTTAATTTTCCATAATTTGAAGCTTGAGTGACAGAATGTACATATCATATTCCTAAAATGAGTGACATTAAAGGATATTCAGGAATTTTTATTAAAATTTATTACAGGCAATATACATAGGGAGCCTAGGTTTGAGAAATAGACAATATTTTTTAAAGTTTTGCTCATCACAAATATTCCTTGATCAAGTAGTACAAAGATTTTCACTTATTGCCAGTCATCAGAGAAATGGAAAAGATGGACAAGGTAATTGTGAAGATTTTATATATCAGTAAAGTTATGTTAGTATGATCAAGGAACTAGAAACTAAAACCTCTCTCTCTCTCTCTCTCTCTCTCTCTCTCTCTCTCTCTCTCTCTCTCTCTCTCTTCCCCGACTCTCTCTCCCTCTCTTTCAATAGCAGAATAACCATTTACACAGAAGACATGAGTTTGATTTCTTTTCTATTTCTCTACTTCTTTCAATACTTCAAAGTATCCATAATTTCATCAAAGTAGGAACTAACAGGACAGAGGCAGATCTCTAATTCTTTAGGCTTAAGAAAATAGTTGGCAAAAATCTGTTGGCAAAATAATTGATCATGTCCTGGTCAATTTTTTTGTGATGTTCCACTAAAACAGAATGAGCTCGGTCTTGCTATCTCTTACCAACGTCTATACTCCATATTTTTCCATGTAGGAGGACCTCCAGAGTCTGGCTTGAATAGACTATAAAGGTTCCTAGATAATATACTTAATTTGAAACAACATGGAATCCTGGAAAGAGTATGGGCTTTAGAAATCGTTCTAGTGCTTCAATTTATCAGGAGTAAAACCTTGAGCAAGTAATTCAACTTTTTGCACCTGTTTTTTTTTCAATAGTTATAAAAATATAGGGATAGCTAAATGACCTGAAATTTATTTTCCCAACACTAAAATTATTTAATTCTAGATATGAAAAACAAAGTTAGGAATGTACTTGCCTGACTTTCTTTTTCAGTGTCTTCTTTTTCTGGCATCTCCACCAGTTTTTCAGTTGCTGTTTCATTTATAAGGAAAGCCTTAATAGCGTCTTGAACAAGTGTGTCAATAGAAAGTATTTCAATATTGAAAGCTAAGATACAGTGGAATAATTTGAGTTAGTTTGTAAATCAAGTAAAAATGTTTATTAAGTGCAAATTATATACAAGATAAGTAGTTTTTCATTTGGGTTTTAACAAAACTGTCTTTTGGATCTTTGGAGTCTAAGCCCAAGTATCTAAATAAAATTGCTTTTTTAAAGGAGATTATTCTGTACATAAGTAATTAAATCTCTTTTTATTACATATGAGACATACTAGAATTACAGCAAAAATCTATTCTGTTGTGAATAGTATTATTGCAAATTTCAGTACATAAAGTTATGGCTTACTATGAACAGAAACTATTGGAAGGAATACCTAATTCACCAAGAAGTACTAGAAAAATGAAAAACTGGTAAATTTTAGCTGTGAATCAAGATCATTCACCTTATGCCCCATGATAATTTAAATACAAAAAGACATAAATATGCTTGATAACCTAAATATAAAACATAACTGTGAGCATCCTTTTAAAAAATAAAGATTGAAAAGAATTGTTTTGCACACTTGTGGTTATGAGAAAACTGAAAATGAAGAGATTAGAGGAAATCAAAAGATAAGATAAAATTTCAATTATGTAAAATCAAAGAAAACTTTTATACAAACAAAAAATGAAATCAATGCTGCAAAAATGAAAAGATAAATTTTAAACAAATAAATCACATCAAATATCTTTGCTTTGTGTTAGTATCAAATCACACAGAATTCTCAAATTCCAAAATATATAGGAAGTGACAAATTCAAAGTGTAATATTATGAAAAATTTTCAAGAGAGAAATTGCAAATCATCAACATCTTTTTGAAAAAAATTTCTCCAAATTTTTAAAAGCAAATTAAAACATCTCTGAGGTTTTATTTCACATTACTCAAGTTTTAAAAGATGATATAAGATGGAACTAATCAATTTTGTTGGAGTTGTTGGAAGACAGTGTTGGTAGACTGTCAACTAGAGGATCAATTACTCTGGAAAACAAGTTTGAATTGTACTAGAAAAATTACTCCCATTAATCCCACAATTGTGAGCGAAAAATATATAGGAAGGCACCAAACAAACTAAGATATTTTCAGTATCACTTCTTATAGCAGCAAAAGATTGAGAAAGCAAGTACCTTTGATTGAAGAAAGGCTGAAAAAATTTTTATATTAGGGAATTGGAAACAGTGTGACATAGTATACAATAGATATTAAGAAAACATACTACCTTCTTCTAAAATCTTCAGACAGCTGGTTTTTCCACTACATGTTTTTCCCAGCATGCACCCTTTAGTTGAAAAGGAAGGAATTTGACGTTCAACACTTATTGGATTAGGAGGGTGAACTTTTTCATTAACCATGCGAATTACATGGCCCAGTATGTTATTATTGGGAGGTAAGACAGAATCAGCCATTTCTTCTGGGAGGGTCCACTCTCCAGTGAAGTTCTACAAGAGATGTAAATGGGAAACATATTTAAATGTTTAATGATTTGTATAGCATATAATATACATGTCATATAATATGTTATATGTAAAATATTATAGATATGTAATATAGTAGATTTTTGTATTATATATGCAATTTATATTTTAATCACCTGAATCATGCATATAACATTCATAAATTCTTTCAGTAATTTTCATGAGTAAATAATACTCTGACTTGGAAATGAAAAATATAAAAAGAAACTAGAATGATCATAACACCATTTAAAGGGATTAATTGTATTATGCTACTTGTAGGTATGGATATGATGTAGAGAAGTCATTCAAAATGGATTGTAATAATTATTAGACAGGAGAAAATCTGTCAAGGTAAATACCAAAGAATAGCAATTCACCTAATACCTTACATAAAAGCAAAATTAATATGAAGTAATTAAAATTCAAAAATTTAGATCAAAAAGTAATATTTATAATTATACTTTCTATAAAGTACCTTTTTATTTGCATAGAAATACTTGGAAGAATATATCAGTATAATTATTCAAGTATTTCAAGTTAGCAACAACTTAATTTGAAGTTTTTAATGACTAATAAATGCAAAAGAAATAAAAATTAGTATAATTTATAAACATGTTTCCTATTTTTTTATCATATGAAAAGCTTCAAAACTCACCTTAGATTATATTGAATAAAGTTAGAAGCTATGAATTGTGTCAGTTTTATAGCACATTGATGAACTGATCTTTACATTGTAATCTGACAGTAAAAAAATATGAACCATTTTGATCATATTTTTAAGAGTATTTTTTATTTTGGCATATACAAAAAAGTAGTTTTATTCTATCATGTTATTGAAAAATCCAACAAAAATATCCAACAGCACAATCTTAAAAAAAAGGTTCACAAGTAATAAGCCCTGCTGACTTGGCATAGATATGTTCTCTCCTCTTCCCATATTATGCCCTTTCTTCATGGCTCTACATTCAAATTCTCTTTAGGTTAATCAAATATACATTAGCCTAATGAATTTTACTAATGTTATTATTGTTTTTCTAAGATAATTGCAGCTTCAAGGATTTTTTTAATCCCTCCTTCCCCATTAATAGGCTAAAAGATTAATAATATGTGCTCCTAGCAAAGAGTTCCTATGAAAACCTCAACATAAAAACTAGCATATGATGAAATTATTTAAAATCAGTAGTTTCATTTCAATTTTTTTAGTATTAATGTGACCTTGGAATTATAGTCTACATGATATGAAACATTTTCCAATCATTTTCGGAATGTGATTTCGTAGAGCAGAGTTATTTTAAAATTGTTTAAAATTCTAGATTATTGGCTAAAAATGGTAATTTTAGCAAACAAAACCAGTACAGTTATATAACAAGATTCAGACATGGAAGGGAACTTCAGATTCACTGAGGTTAATGATTTGTTATTAGGTGCCAACATTTTTTATCCTTTTTTAAAAGTTTTTTCAAGGCGGTTAAGTGACTTGCCAAGGCCAAGCAGCTAGGTAATTATCAAGTGTCTGAGGCCGGATCTGAACTCAGGGATTCCTGACTCCAGGGCCAGTGCTCTATCCATTGTGCAACCTAGCTGCCCCTATCCCTTTTTAAGCTATAAATCAAAGTTTCCAAGTTGTATTTTCAGTTCCTGGTTATTTCTCATTTTAGCTAATAAAGGATACATTAACGACTTAATATAAATATTGTGCCTATTTCCCAAAATATTTGTTCAGTGGTCAAGAGTCAATCCTATAGAACCTTTATTTTATTCTGTTCAACATATTTCACTGACAATCACCACTTCTTATATCTATGCATTATAAATGCATTAGATATTATATATTTCCTTGTGTTCATTTTCATTAGAAAGCCTCCTTAATCTCTTTGTTTCAATATCTGTCATACAAAATTCTTGTTTTAGCAAAGGAGACTATGTCATAAATTAAAATGTACTGAAAATAATTACATATTTTTGTTCCAATATCTTTATATGCTATCACTGGAAATAATATTTGTAAACCTTAACTAGGAAACTATTTATTCAAGAAATGAATTTTCTTTTTTTTTAATTGGGGGGCGGCTAGGTGGCGCAGTGGGGGGGATGGAGTCAGGAGTACCTGAGTTCAAATCCAGCCTCAGACACCTAGCTGTTTGGCCTTGAGCAAACCACATAACCCCATTTGACTTGCAAAAAAAATTGTGAAACATTTGTTTTTATTTAATATAAGTTTGCTGGTTTAATAACATGAAATCTAACTAGGGAAAACATTTTATAGCTAGAAAGGTCCTTAGAAACAGTCTAGTCTGAACTTTCTTTTGCAATTGAAAACTGATACCCAGAAAGGTGAGAAGTTAGTTCATTGACATGTTACCTAGTAGCAGAGAGAGGATTAAAATCCAGGCCCCCTGACCCCCAATGAAATACTCTTTTCTATGACATGTTGCTACTTATTATCCAAAATTCTTTCACTTTACATTGCATGGTCTTCATTATATAATTTCCCCTTAGTCTATACTCATTATCTGAAGTATTTTTAATTACACACAAAATGTATCTATATGTATCAAAATGTTTACCAGCTTCTGATTTAATATAGCTTTTATGTTCTAAACTTAAAAACAAACCAAAAAAAACAAAAAGAAAAAGGATTTATGTTGTTAGTCAAAGGCTAGGCAACAAACCAAAAAGATGACCAAATATATATATATATATATATATATATATATATATATATATATATATATATATATATATATATGTATATAATCTGTAATAATCTTCCAGAAGAGCAAATTCTATTCCCCTTGTTGATACTTGACTCACCTAAACAGAAACTAATGTCTGTGGATCTTCCACTTCTTCTCTTCCAACCCCTTCATCCCTATGTATATATTAGGAAATATAAACAGCAAAAAATACAGATTCCACACAAGACTGAGGTCACAATCTTCCTCACTAATAGCACTCCTGAGGACCCTAGTCACACTCTGTCTTTGTTGACCTTGCCTTACTTTGTTGGATCTGTTCTTCCCTATTTTATTGTATGGCCCAGACCTCTGCCATGTTTGGGACTGACTTCCACCCGTATAAATTAAATGATCTTTTGGCAGACATGTAACCTCCATGGAACTGTGGTATTCGTCAAACCCTTCCTACTTATCTGGATCACCATTTCTGTTGTTTTCTTGTCTGTTAATTGTCACCATTTTTTGATTTGAGTTTCCCAAGCCTGCTGCCTTGGCCCCCCACCTAGTAGTATAAGAAACCCATAGAGTTAATCTATACTCAGAATAAGGATGCAGACTTGTGGGCTAAGGTCCACATGTTCCAGTTGTCCTCATTGCCCAAAATTTGCCTAGTTGCACCACTTCATAATTGCAAAATGATAAGGACTGCACTGATTGTTAACAGATTCAGTAAGATGTAAGGTAAAGAGCCCTGGAGACTGGAGACATCTCTATTCCCATGCTGAATATTAAACATGAGCAAAACTCTTGAACTTTGCAAGTTTCTCTTTTCTCATTTATAAAAATGGAATAATAATATTTGTTCTATCTACCTCATAGGAAGAGTCTGCAAATGTTTAAATGGCACATAAAGGAGAATGTCGTTATGTTCTAGTAATCCATGCTGTCAGCTTTACCCTATCCACCCTTTATCCCCATGCCTCTGGCCTTGATGTGAAGATTTCTCAACTCCTGGAGAGAATATTCTGGTTTGGGACCTATACCACTGTTGAGGCAGATTTCATTTGGCTCAGGTTGTAATCCTGAAGGTGTGGAAGGGCGATCTCTTCAAGTAGGCATAAATCACAGGTTTTTTCTGATCATGCTAAGAACAAGTGCATATAGGCAGTACATATATTTTATTTTGTTGTTTTTTTTAGTTTTTGCAAGGCAACAGGGTTAAGTGGCTTGCCCAAGACCACACAGCTAGGTAATTATTAAGTGTCTGAGGTCAGAATCGAACTCAGGTACTCCTGACCTCAGGGCCGGTGATCTATCCACTGAGCCACCTAGCTGCCCCTGATAGTACAGATATTTTCATTTTAGGCAGGGGATCAATTTAGTGACTGAAGATGAGCATGCTTGAGCCAATAAATTCAGATTTAAAGGACTTTCTTCATTTCTGGTATATTACTACTTGACCAAATACCCGCTGGAAAGGAGAAAAGCCTTGTAGGGTCCTCATCATTAGCAGCATGGATTGGGGATACAACTAATGCTCTGGAAAAGACTTAAGTAATGTCAGGGCTAGTACTCAGACACTGTGAAGGCATGTTATTCTATAATTAGTGCATATTTATATCTGTTCAGCTGGGGTATTCTGTAAGGTCTGACACCATTTGGTTCCTATTTTCTTCTACTAGAAAATTATAGAAGCTGATACCAGGATTCCTTCCTCTTCCCATCCACAACATTTGAGTGAATATGAGAAATATTTTATTCATTAAAAACTTGAAAGATTCTGGAACTTCATGCAAGTAGATAGTGTAGTAGATGGGAGTATTATTAGACCTGGAGGAAAAAAGTCTGAGTTCAAATCTAGTCTCAGACATTTAGTAGTTGTGTGATTTTGAGCAAGTCATTTTACCTCTATTTCCTCTATACAGTTTCTTCATCTATAAAATGGGTATGACAAAACATCCTACCTCCCAGAGTTTTTGTGAAGAAAAAAATAAGGTACTATTTTTAATGTGCTAATGTCTCTCCTTTCTCTCTCCCATTCTCTCTCTCTCTGTCTGTCTGTCTGTCTCTCTCACTTAAAGAGAATCTTCTACAAATTCAGGATATATATATATATATATATATATATATATATATATATATGTATATATATATATAGTCATATAAACATGTATGTGTAGATGTGTTTGTAAATATTATGTATAATATTTAACTATACTACTAATAACTAGTATTGTTTGAGAGCAAGTAACCTTTACTGTAAAATATCATAGGCTGCTAGAATTTGGAAATCCTCCTTCCTCTTTCTTCCCTCCATCCTATAATTTCATTATTATTATTATTATTGTTGTTGTTGTTGTTGTTGTTATTGTTATGATGATGATGATTATTATTATGATTATGATGTTGTCTTTTTGAAGAACCACATATAATCTGCCCCTCTACCTGGGGATATTATATGTAATAAGTAGTGACTTAAAAATCTCTGGAACTATTACCCTTAATATGGTTTCTCTCTATTTAGTATTAATCTTTAAACATTATAGTTATAATTCAAATACAGATAAATCAGATTCTTTATTTCCCAAGAACCCTGTAGTTTCTTGGCTATGTCTTCATACTTCCATAATCCTATAGTCTGGCTCATCTTTTCCTTTATGATAGAAAGTATACATAGAAAGAGTACCTCCAAGCCACCTGACACATTGGATGGTATGTCCAAAAGAAATATGGGTCCAAGTCAATGACAACCTTAGACAAAAAGTCTTCTATATATGAAGATTTCCAGAAAAATCCTTAAACAGATTGCTGAAATAGTTTCATCATAATGGCTACATGATTGCCTTTTAGACTTCAAACACAATCTCAGGGATCTTTTATGCAATATTATTCGAATTTACCTATGTAAAGTTGGAATCAGAGGCTTCCTAAGTTATCTTCTAACCCCCCACAAAAAATTAGGTTCATTTGAGGGGTTTTTGTATAGAAGAATAATATTGTTTTTATATTTTATATAATATAGTAGAGAACATTTCTTATAAAAATGAAAATGAAGGACTGTGTCCTCACATTGATCATAATCAGTTTATCAACATTCATTCTCCCTTATTCCAGAGAACAAGTCACCTAACAGTTTATCATATTATTCCTCTGAAGACCCTTCTAACTGAGTCTGGATGCATAAGGGCAAAAAAGTTGAAAGTGGTATTTTAAAATTTAACACTGGGGCTTTTCTAATACATTACTAGATTATGATCTGGAATTTTCTGTCACGTTTCTGTAAACAAATCCTTGGGCTACTTTCTAGCCATGAGTCTTTATGAAACATTGATGTTTTCATCACATTATTCAGTTGATAAAGAACATTTCTACCATGATACAAACATTCCCTGTAAACAGGTTCTTATGAAATATATCCAAAGTCACTAGTTATACACTCACTTAGCATGATTTGTAATTTAAAAAATTAATTTTTCTATGGATGACATTAAATGTCACCAACTAAAGCACAGGGGGTGCAGTACTGTCTTAGTTCAACAAATTCTAGATGTGAATTTTCTCTGTATAATAACCATTACCATATTTTTAATGGCCATCTGGTTTTATTGGACTTATGTAAGCTAATTTGCTATTAACCAGTCCTTTCCTTCCAGTATTTGCCCATTCAAATTCTAACCTCTCTCAAAGCCAAGTTTAAATGCCACTATCTCCATTAAACCTTCCCTGATATTCTCAACTAGAAGTGCTCTTTCCTCTATACTTTATCACATTTTGTTTATCTCTCTCTTATGAATTTAATCAACTTACTACAATTTTATTGGAGCTATACACACCTACACTGCTCTCCACCCCCATTCCCCTGAGGATTGAGGGCTATGTCTTATTTTGGGATCTTCCTTAGTACCTATCCACATAGTTTATATAGAATAAATGTTTAAATGGTTTCATTTTTGTTGAAGCTAGTTTTCCTTGTCAGTCAATAGTTTAGTACCTTTGAATTATGGGACTTTTTTAAAAGGGGACAGAGAACTGAAAATTGACACCAGAACTTATGTTCTAAACCCTTTTGATGATTGACATCTATTGACACCTTTTTGAAAACAAGCAGCCTTCACTGTAAAATATCATAGGCTGTTAGAATTTAGAAAATCCTCTTTCCCCTTTCCTCCCTACACCCCATCAAAAGTAGCCACCATCTCAAGCTAAATGACTGTGTTCTATTCATGTTATTATTTAACTTTTTGAGTAACATTTCACCTAAGCCCTCAGGTTAGAAAGACAAACTTCTTTCTTGCCAAGTGGAGACAAATCTGCAGCAAGATACAATATACCCATGGTTCCTAATATTTGTGAACTTCCTTAGAAGCAACCACACTGTTGATATTTTCAGATAAAGTCCTATTCTCAGGAGTTGGATGTGATGTGTTGGAAGAAAATTTTTGTCAAAGATATCATGTGACAAATTAATCTTTGTTATCTTCTAGGAGTTCTTATTCCATAAAGGTATGGCATGTATTTTCCTTGCTTCAATTTAGTCTTAAAGTCTGTAGCTATGACCAAAGGTGGAAAATAAGAACCCCAAGAGACACAACAATCAATCAGCACATATTCTAGTGGCCCATTGATGTGACAACTCTGTCTGAACTAAGGTTTGCAAAAAGGTCCTCAAGTGGTCAATGCCGAATATCACAAATCATTAAGATTTTCTTTTTGGTCTTCCCTCATACCACAGTCATTTTGGTGGTGGTATATTTATTCATTAAGCAAAGAACATCTAATTTTTTCATGAACCCTTATCACAGGGCTTCTGTTGGAGCATTTGAGATAATGAATCAATTAGGGAGTTATAAAATCATTGTCTTGTCATGGTGAGGACCCCTCATGAAGAGAACCCAGTGAGTATGGAATTCATAATTTTCTCTAACTCCATTCAGAAGCATGATATCAGGAATGAAGGCAATGAATTATGGAAATAATCTAAGGCTGGGATATAACAGAAAGATACAATAAAGGGGCAAGAGACTTTAGAAAAATGATAGTATATACTTTGAATGTTTGCCAAGGGATCTGATCTTAAGATCATAAGGAGAAGAGAGTATAGCTAGTTAGGGAGTGATGGCATGGGAAAGAATAGAAGAGGATGAAAAAACAAGTTTGGAAATAGTTCACGAAAATAGAAGTGGCAGGTATATATGGCTTATGACAAGATCAAGAGCATGGCCATCTATATGTGCTACTGTGATAAGGTGGAGAAGTATGGTCATGGGAAATGAGCAAAATGAAGAACTTTGAGGGATTAACAAATCTATTAGTTTGAGAGCAGGAATTGAAGAGTGGAGAAAGTCTATTAGTAAAACAATATAATCTGAGGAAGGAAGGAGAATGTCCTGGAGTTTGTTAGAAAATGGTTATTAGAGTGGTAGGTATGAACTGAATAAAAAGTTTCCCCTAGGTTACTGAGTAAGCAAGAAAGAGTATTTTAGTTTCTCTTCTACAATTGGTGAGTGAGGGGAATGAATGAAAATATAACCAGGGATAGAAAGATTATCAGGAAAACTGCCATCATTAGCAAGAAAAGGTTTAAAATGAAATCTATTTTGTTATGGAGTACATATTCTAGAGAACACAGGATTGGGAGCTTTAGAGGGAGGTGGGGGCTTAAAGAGGGAGTGATTAAAGACATAATTGGGGTAGAGATGGAGAATGGATTCGAACAGGGATGACACATTTGAAAAGAAATTGTCATAATATCTCCAAGATAACTTAAGAGAAATGTGAACAGGATAATAGTACAGATCACTGTATTCAAAAATAATTAAATGGCTAAAGTCAAAGAGTAACAGTTAATAGATTCAGGGATAATGGAAGTGAAGCCTCTAGAAAATGTCCTTAAACCCAGCACTACATTCATTTGGATCTGAAAAGGACCTTAAGTGGTCAGTGAATGATAGACAGAAGGTTTAACACATTTTGATAGGGCTAAAAAGTTGTGAAGCATCTTGGATTACAGGTTAGAGATTCCAAAAGATTTCTATTAAGCTAGAATAATGTTTATTCTAATATTTTCATGTTTTGCTATTTTGGATTCCCATGTTCTCCTCAATATGGGCATTTTTTTCATAGACAAAGATAATAGCCTATGCAGATCTGCTCATTCTGTGCAATTATTATCTGCATTCTTCTAAATTTCCTCCCCTGGAGAACCTACAGTACAGGAAGCAGTGTCATTGCAGACTTAAAGTCTAATTCTTCCCAACTTCCTTATTTTCCAAATGAAGAAACTGAGGTATTAAGAGGTTATATGACTTTTCTACATAGTATTGGGCATCTGGATGACTCAATGGATGAAATTCTGTGGCTTCAATCAGGAAGACTCATCTTTTTGAGCTCAAATACAATCCCACATACTTACTAGCTGTGCAGCCCTGGGGAAGTCACTTAACCCTATTTACCTCAGTTTTTTCATCTATAAAATGAGCTGGAGAAAAAAATAGCAGATCACTCCAGTGTCCTTCCTAAGAAAACTTCAGATGAGGTCACAAAGATTTGGACATGACTGAAATGAATGAACAACAGAAAGGGTAACATAGGTTATTATAAATACCTGAGTCAAAGTTCAAAACAAAGTCTTCCTGACTCCATGTCCATCACTTTACACCCTAAACCATGATACATGGCAATTGGTACAGAGTCAGTAACCTATTTCTTCTAGTTACTCTTTAAAACACTTTAATAATGAAGTTTGGGGTTTTCAGGCAAAAAATATTTCAAGGTCATTTTCTACAGTCCTTTGAGAGAGAACTGCGAAGCCCAGCTTCTAACCAATAGGCTAGAAATGATATTTACTCTTTCTCTCTTCTTATGTAGAACGTCATGGCTTTTAGGAATAGATATTGATTTCTGTTTTCCTATATCTAGACCTCCATACAGATAAATTAGATGAAAGCAGAAATGTGGATAGTGGATAATAGATTAAAGAGGGTTTCTTCCTTTGGAAAATCAGACTCAGAGTTATTGGGAGCAGGGAGTGTTTTTTTTTTCTTTTTCTTTTTTCCCCCTTTCATTGTATCCTTAGTGTTTAGTACAGAACTTAAACCACAGCAGGCACTTAATAAATACTTGCTGTTGACAGTCCAAGAGACTATTACAATTCATGTTTATATTTCATGCTGAGTAATGCTTCTACTTTTCCATTTACTAAATCTGACTAAAATATCTTTAAGCTAGCATCACCTTTAAGCTAGCAATGCATCAACTAATAACCATAGTTCTAGCTATAGAGAAAGTTATTAGGGAGCATGGAGTTGATAAGTTATTGATGTGATTAAGTAAGCCATCAGAAATTTAGACTATCAGGAGAAAAGTGAAACCACCCATAAAGTGGTATAATCAAGGTTTCAGTGATGCCAGTTCTTTGAAGAACAGTATCCTTTCCTCTTCCTTCCCTCCCCTTTCCCCTCCCCTCCCTTCCCCTTCCCTTCCCTCTTCCCTTTCCTTCCCTCTTTTCTTTCCTTCCCTCCCTCCCCCTCCCATCCTGTATTCTGCTGAGATCATACAGTGATTCAAGAATTGTGCCACATTTTAGGAAGAATATTTGAAATTTGGAAAATAACCAGGCCATAAGGAAGGGCCAAGAAATCATGCCATTTAAGGAGAGGTTGAAGGAACTGGGAATGCTCAGTCCAGAGAAGAGAAAAATTAATGATTATTCTCCTCAAATATTTCAAGGGCTGTCTTTAGAAAATAAAAGAAATTTTTTTTCTTCTTGGCTCCAGGAGACAAAACTGGGAACTTTGGGTAGGAGGAGGAGACTCTGTTCAGGCTACATTTAAGAACCATAAGAAATAACTTTCTAACAATAAGCCATTTAAAAGTTAAATGAACTGCTTCTGGTGTAAGCACTTTCCTCTCACTTGAAGACTTCAGATAAAAGGCTGAACAGCTCCTAGTTAGGGATATTGATACTCTATAGGTATGGGTTGGACTACAGAATATTATAAGCTCATTGCAATTCACAGAATTTCTAAATGTCAGTGTTTTCTTTTCATATTTCATCCACTTCATTTCTAATTGTAGGTTTAGTTTTACATACTCAGGATCCAATCCAGTTCTTGGGCAAGGACTCTAGACTCAATCAAGAAGCTCCACATAAAGCTGCTGTTAAACCTCATCCACATTTATAGCAATGCAAAAGTCAAAATAATTTATCTTTAAAATTTATCTTTAAAATTGATATCATTTAATTTTTTTAGGTTTTTTTTTTTTTTTGCAAGGCAAATGGGGTTAAGTGGCTTGCCCAAGGCCACACAGCTAGGTAATTATTAAGTGTTTGAGACCGGATTTGAATCCAGGTATTCCTGACTCCAGGGCCAGTGCTTTATACACTACACCACCTAACTGCCCCCCAAATCATTTAATTTTAAGTGAGATCATTACCTAATAGATGAAACACAGTGGCATAGTGGATAGAGCACTAGTGGATAGACCAATCTTCCTAATTTCAAATTTGACTAGCTATGTGACCTTGGGCAAGTCATTTAACCCTGTTTGCTTCTTTTTCCTCATCTGTAAAATGAGCTGGAGAAAGAAAGCAAACCACTCTAGTTTAATCTGCTAAGAAAAACCCAAAGGGCTTCAAAATCAGACGCTACTGAAACAACTGTAAAAACAACTCTAAAAAATGGTTCCAACTTGAGGTATAGTATTGTTTCATTAGTAAGTCAACTCCTAATGACTCCTGAATTAGAAAAGCCTACTCTTAATACATGATATTTGATGGTGATGCAAGAACTTGATTTAGGAATTAAACATTATTAATGAATATTTATTAATGGTATTTATGATTTTTTCAGGGGAAAAAGACTTTTCAGATTTTTAACTTTCAAACTTGATTGATGCTTTATGTGGTAGGAGCATCAGTCACTTAATAGTCAATAAACATTTATTAAGCACTTACTAGATGCCAGACATTGCTAAGCACAGAAAGAATTTTAAAAAGACCCTTTAGTAACAGTAAAGTTGTGAACATGATAAAACTATTACCAATTTCAGATTTTTCTTATTTCAAAATTTAAGGAATATGATCTTTATTATTTTGGTCTAGGCACTTGCTTCATCCAAACTGCAGTATCTCAGAACTGGAAGGAATTTAAGAGGCCATCTGGTCTAAATTGTATCTAAATAAGAATCTCTTCTATAGCATGCTTAATAATTGGTCATCCAACCTTTGTCTGAAGACCCCTAAATGAGGGAGAACCTATTATATCCCAAGGCTGTCCATTCTAATTTTGAATAGTTCTAATTACTAGGAGTTTTTCCTCCCCTCTCCCCCCCCCCATATCAAGCCAATGTGTCTTATTAAATTTCTACCTATTGTCCTCTAATGTCCAAAGAGAATAAGTATAATCCTCTTTACACATGACAATCCTACAAATTCTTGAAGGCAGTTAATATGTGCCTCTAAATCTTTTCTGCAGGCTAAAATTCCTAATTTCTTTGAGGTTTTCAGATGAACTATAGAACCTTCACCATCCAAAATGCCCTCCAGTTTAATGCTGTCCCTCCAGATATGGGACAACCAAGGCAATACCTTGAAGGACCCATTATCTCCCTTTCACTAAACACTCCATCTGTCCGTGTAATGTAAGGTCACATTGACCTTTAGCAGCTGATCTACAGTAGCTATGACCCAAACCTTCCTTACTTATTATCAAGTGGATAATGAGGAACTCTGAACCAGCTGATTTTCATATGGCATATACAGAGTCCATCACTAGGTCCTTACTCAAAGCCTTTCCAGTTTCATCTAACCTGCCAGAACTTTTGTTCTATTGAAAAAAAAAAAACCTAGAGAATGCAACAACATAATAAAACATCAAAATAGGACAGTAGTGAATATTGTGCTTTCTCATTTGTTAGAAATCTTTTCCATGTTCATCTATTATACGTTGCTCTAACTGGGTGAGCTAAAAGATATACAATTACTTGATTCATTAAAAAAAATAACGGAAGTAATTAACTGTTTTACTAGCCAACCCACAAGATTTTGCTGGAGTCTTCTTATAACAACTCTATAGCTTATCAAGGACTCTTCAAACAAACTCTAAATCAGGTCATGTGATATCTTTTATCAGGTGGAAATATAGGGCATGACTATCAGCTTCATTTTTACTCATTTGCTCAGATAAGATTTGATCTCCAATGAGTTTAAATTCTAAAAACAATGGGATTTTGACACAGAGTAGTTTTCTCAAAACAAACTTTACAATGCAAATAAAACAAATGTACACATTACTTTTTAAATTTTATTTTCTTTCAAAGCAAAGTTATTTTACAATTTGACCTATCTGTACCATGAACTAGAACTTCTGAAGACAACTTTCATTTTTAGAAAAACAGCAAAGGTAGCACTACCAGACACTTACTCCTAACAAAAGCTGATAATTTTCTGCAAAAGCAAGCATACCTGTTGGTTTAGGATGTGGGTTAAAAAAAAGTATATTACTGTGGTTAGCATTTCACACTCACATACATACAGATACACAGAAATATTTACTAAACTAAAACCTGTGTGCTAAATACCTTGACTTACTATTAAAATAAGAAAGCAGAATGTTTACATTTAGATGTTTTGGCAATATAATAAAATTAATTTTCACTGTAATAAGCACAATATTGTAAAACCTAATATTTAACTATCTTGTAAAAAGAGAGCTTTTACAAAGTCTAGTACAGTCTATCACTAGTTATCAGACTTTTGATTTGGTTTACATCAAAATACTTCTGTAGAATTTGTTCAAATAATTCTAGAAATTCATATGAATTCAACTTTGAGGTATGATTAAAATTTAGCTCCACAGCATTTTTGAAACATATGTTTCATTTTCTCTTTCCCCTGATATTAGTAACTTCTTTTTTTAGGGCTCAACAACATGGTGATGTTTTACCCTACCTACTTGGGAGCCTAATCATCTTCATTTTTCTTTGTTAAAGCCATGTTATTTCTCTTCTGAAATTTCCCTTTATTTGAAATTGGACTCAATAGCCCATATCTCTGGTTCAGCCCACTTGCCCAGGTTTGATTCCTTTATCCCTTCTCTCTGCCTATAATTGCTGGTCAGTTGCTACTGTATCCTATATCTTCTTACCAGTTTAAATTCATGCTAATAATTATATCTTGATAGTCTCTTCAAATCTCTCTACAGAAATAAGTGACTTGTCGTTTTGAATTTACTACCAAATAGATTTCATGGGGCTATCTAAAACAATGGAAAATGATAGTTTTACAACAATGTAAAAACTGAAATCTAGTCACCAAGATTTATGAATATGCTTTCTTTACCTTGAAATACATTGAAACCATAACTCCTTTATGATGATTAAATTTCAAAATGGTACTGATACAACATCTCTACTTAATTACTTTAATTACACAATTAAAAAAGAAAACTGACCAAGAAGTCATGTGAACTTGTAGTACCATGTTGGTTGATTCCTATTTAAAAAATTAAACACGATCAATGTACCAAAATCAAGTGAATACATCACAACAAATTATTGAATGATAAAAAGAAACTGTTTTATTTAAGCAATTTCCTTTAATTTTCCTACATTAGGTGGGTACCTTGTACTCCTCATAATCATTGTCATCTAGCAAATTCCTCTTGGACAGTTCTACTAGTTGTTCTGAAGTAAAACGAGATGGTAGGTGGTCAATGGAGGCTTGTTCATAAATTGGTTTCCCACTAAAAAACAGCTCCTTCCAATCGCGCATAATTTTAACTGGAATAAGACTACCGAAAGAAAAAAAAAACCCAAGAGATAAATTAGAAACAACTTAAATACTCACTTGGAATAAAGTCTTTTTGTTATGCTAATGTCATTCAAGGACTATAACTATAAAGTGATAAATGTCTACAAAAGAAGGAAAATACTACTACACTGTGTTATATAGGTGTTTCTGTCTGTTAAACATAATTTAACAAATGACAAGAGTAACATTGCCTATCCGAAGTAGCCAATTCAACTGAACAAAATTGGGCAAGCCTCAAAGTACAAAACCCAGTTATAGGAGGGTGAATGAGAAAGGAATAGTGTTTAGATACTAAACCATGCTTATAAAATTTATGATGTATCAGGGGATAAAAGAAATAGGATTATTTACATATGTTAGTGTAGATGTAAGTGTGTGTGTGTGTGTGTGTGTGTGTGTGTGTGTGTGTGTGTGTATTGCATTAGAGAGGTAAAAACAAAACACTTAGGGACACACAGCCAGTAATCTTACTTCAAGAAATAAATATTTTTAACAATTTTGTTTCACAATTTGCAAATTGAAGAGAACTTTCTAAGTGTTTTAATTCTAATACATTTTTTTCTCATCATGACAGCAATATATTAGCAGTTGCCTTACATTGGATGTTTTTAGTGCCCAAGACTTGTTCTCTATTGTTTAATGAAGAAAGTTTAGACTCCTAAGACTGGCACCCTAGACTTTCCAAAATATGGTATCATCCTAGCTTTGGTCATGTTCCCCCCTATGATGCTGTTTTATTGTCTTTGCTTGTGAAGTATATTTCTGTGTTAAGCTCTAACTCAAATGCAAACATTTTCATGAAGCCTTCTTCCCTTCCAATTCTTTTATTATAATTTTTGCCTACCTCATTTTTCCAACTTCTTATAGCCTTTGCTTTGTATCTTTTAAATGCAATTATCATATCTTCTTTGAATAAGTCATCTTTATTTGTATTGCATTTCTTTATCGAACCATCTTTACCATAAGATCAAGTACTATATCTTTTAGAATCCCTTTCAAATTTTGGCACATTTCTCTGAATAAAATATACATTTAATGTTATTTCTTGTTAGGCTTAAAAAGTACCAAATTTTAACCTTAATTTATACATATATACACACACACATATATGTGTCATGACATCTTTCATAACAAAAGTTTCAAAACTATCATTGGCTTATATAAAAGATGACAATTTATATTTTGCCAATACTTAACATTTGCAGTCAATACCATCCTTTTCAGTTATTTGACGATTCTATTTGCTTCTTCAATAAAGTCAATTTGGGATTGTGATGTGAAATGCACACACACAAACACACACACATACATACATAGTTACAAAGCAAAGGAAAATATCTATGTAGATGACATCTACCCAATAAAATACAAAGACAACCTGAGATGGGTTTCTCACTTCTCTGCAGGCTGATATAATCTTAGCTTGTATATATATATGTATATATGTATATATAACAACTAGATTTCAATTGCCTACTATCATATCAGTACCTTTGTAATCACACAGTTCTTTTCTCCACAGATTCACAAGGTTTTACAAAGATAGAAGATAATATTGCTGAGTTCAGTGGGTACGTCTGGAGAGGGGAGTACACAAAGGTAAATCACTTGAAGTGAGTATGACTGGATGCAGGCTATGAAAGACTTGAAATATTAAACTAAAGAATTGATAATTTATCTTAGAAGGCATTGAAAATCCTAAAACATAAATATATAGTCAGATCTGTGATTTGATGGGTACCAAGGGGGAGGATAAACTGAAGAATGGAGAGATTGGTAGTAGAGGAGTCAGGCAGATGGGAAAGGTGAAGTAATGAGGAAGGTGGTAAAAAAGGACTGTTTTGGGAGGTCAGGGTGCTCATGAGACTTAACAGAAGAGAGATTGCTGATTTAGGGAAATGAAAGAAAATAGTTGGAAAATCTACTTTGGTGTTAGTAAATTAATCTTGGGATACATTTTTACAGTTTCTTTGCTAGGATTTTACTTAAAATTACAGAAGATACTGTCAAGGGTTTGTCTAGAAAAGGAAACATGTTAGTGAGAATTTCTTTCTTCTCCAGATGCTCTTGAGCCATCCATTTGATCAAATGGGAGGCTCTAGCAATAGGAAAGACAAGAGATAATGAGGGCTGGACCATAGCCAGATAAAGTGACAGAAGGGGACCGATGTGAGAGATGTTGTGTAGGCAGCAGCTGACTGGATGTGGAGGAGGGGTGATAAAGGAGAGAGAAAAATTGAGGTTTGCTTTGAGGTTGCAACTATTTGTGACTGGAAGGATGATGGTTAGCTAAAAATAAAAAAAATGAAGTTTAGAGGAAAGATAGCTTTAGAAGAAAGATAATTTCATTTTGGATACAATGAATTTGAGATGTCTATCATATATTCAGTTATGTTCAGAGAACTAAGATAAAATATAAAAATTATAATAGTGCAAGAAATTAATCAATGAGAGGTAGCATGTGGTGGCTTGTAGGCTAACTTTGGAGTGAAGCCAACTTAGGTCGAAATTCCACTATTAAACAGACAAGTCCCTAATCCTGTGAATGTTTAATGATTATAAGTTACAATGGAGAGCCAAGATGGCAATAAGAGGCAATCTAGTCGAACTCTTTCAACATCCTCTCCAAACAGCTTTAAAATAACATCTCAAATCAAATTTTGGACAGTCAGAGACAACAAAAGGTCAAAGTGAGATATTTTTCCAACTTAAGAACATTTAAAGGTCTCCAGGAGAAGTTGTACCAATGGGGTGAAAGCTTATATGGAACCCAGACATGGGGTTGCTGCAGCTTCAGGAGCCCACAGCCCAGAGATGGTGAGGAATTTGGACAAATACTCAGAAAGAAATTTCAGGGGCTCCTGGGTATGGCTGTCACTGACCAGCAACTCTTTTGCCCATATATACTTTAGGGTTATAGTTTTAAGGCAGAGAGGAGTCTGGGGTTTGGTCACAGGATAGCATGAGGTCTTGGTCACAGTTCTAAGGCAAAGAGATGCTGTTGATTGTAGCTGCAGAGGACTGGAGTCCTTCCTGGGTAAGGACTAGAGTGAAGATTAGGAGAGCAGTGACTATACCCCTCTCAGGATCATATGACATTGAAAAAAACAAAAAAATTCTTGCAGACTCCCAGAACTAATTCTATGAACAACAGCACGTAAAAGCCTAA